>NC_133812.1:28591564-28711564 GCF_043250625.1 Sebastes fasciatus
CACCTCAGCTGGCGTCTCTTCCAGGAAGGAGTACGTCTCAGAAGGCTGGGAGTTTTAAAATCTTAAAGCTCTGCCAAACTCTTGTAAGTTTGACCTGAAACTGTCATAAATTCCTAACACATTGGTGCAACTGCGACAAAATGTAGACGAAAACATGCACATTTGAACGACATCTGATGGCATTTCCCTGATATGTGAACTGATATGTGGCGCTATGGAAACATGATGCATTACAGCGGTCTGCCACGGTGTGTTTCTGATGCAGATAAGAACATTTTCTCTGACTAGAAAAACAAAATTGGAGGATTGTGCAGCCTTAGATCAAAATATTCCATCTTTCACCGGCAGGACGAAGTCAACGGTGACATCACCACGCTGGACCTGCCCGGCCTCCTCTCCCAGACTGAGTACGACGTGGCCGTCACCCCGTTCTACGACGAGGGACCCGGATCCCCGATGCTCCAATCTGCCATCACAGGTCTGAATCTGCTTTTTGTTCCTCTGACACATTCACACCTCAGAGTTGCTCAGTGGGAACACAGTCTACACCGGGCAGCTCCACTGGGCGTTCAGGGCCCCCAGTAGCAACGCAACACTTATGCGTGGTTAAAAAGCAAGTCTATCACCTCACCGGCCTTACGCCTCGTGTGCATACACTTTAGTTTTATGTACGTAAATCTGTATAATGTCACTGTAGTGCTCTCTTTTCTAGGTGACAAGGACGGCATATTTAGCTAACATTGACAGCATGCTAACTGTTTAACACATACTTGCCAACCCTCCCGATTTTCCCGGAAGACTCCCGTTTTTCATCGTCCTCTCCCGGCTTCCTCCCGGGGTCACAATTCTCCAAACAACTTTTTTTTTCATTTTCGTTATCTCAACCGGTTTCTGGCGCTGCACAGCCAGTATAAACCTTACTGTTTCCATCCGGACGACAATACAGCCACACCAAGTGTTGTTTCCCGGTGGAAGAAATGCTCGCGACGCAGCGCCCAAAGTTGGACTTTGCTCGATGCAGTGAAAAGCTGTCATGGCGTAGCGCTTGCCATGAGAAATAACGGGATTCAGAGGTCAGCGGTGGCATCGTCACGTTGTGTCTGAAAGGACCTTCAGTGAGAGACGGAGAGAGAAATGGAGAGAACTAAGAGAAATAAATACTGAAGCAGGGGGCAAAGTTCACACCAGAGGGAGAATTATTCAGTTTTCTTTACTGAGAATTAAAAGTCAAATTAAAAGTAGTCCTATTTAACATAAATACTGTTGTAGTGCACTTATTAACAAAGTCTCTGACAGACCTTCACTGTGGTTTTCTCTTTTTGAGGTCTCAATGTTGGTAAGTATGGTGTAACATGCAGTATAGAGTGCATGCATAGCGGTTTACACGTCTTTTAACAAAATAGTTAAAAACTGCTAAATATGCCATTGAACTTTTTACTTAGAAAAAACATTTATAAATAGAGCTGTAATCAGTTATTAATTCACTCTGGGCTAAGACCACACATACGCTCTCACATGCAAACAAACACCAATCCAAACACATCTGATTGTCCTACAGTGTGCAGTCAGCTACACACATGATGCTGCCTCATCTGTCAGCCCTGCTGGTAATCACCATCTCTGTTTCTGTCTGTGTGAACAGATGTTGTTCCCGCCCCCAAAAACCTGCAGTTCTCTGAAGTGACCCAGACCTCGTTCAGAACCACCTGGGAGCACGGGGCCCCCGACGTGGCCCTCTACCGCATCGGCTGGACTAAGAAGGGGGAGCAGGACCCCAAGTCTGTAAGTTACTCAGCCAGGACGGGACTTGAATCTGGATTTGTTTTTCTCTTTGTTATCGTAAAAGCATCTTCAGCAGCTGGATAAACACTCTGGTAAAGTTCTTCTTCTTTAAATATGTAAATGAGCTGTGGTTGGACAGCACCGTCTGCCTGCAGCGACACTCAACATCTGGTTTGAGTTACCTCCACCTCTGAGCAGGGTTTTCTCTGCTGCAGGTACAACTCCACACTAGTCCAGGTTTAACCCGTCCAACAGTCCAGCCTCTCTAACATGAAGTCAGGATTATGAAACTGTGTATGGTTTAGTTTACATGAAACTGGGGAGCTGTCATTTAAGATTTTGTCTTATTAACTGTAGTAAAGACGACGATCACAACAATGATCCGTTGTGGTTTCACAGATCCCTGAAACTGACATGCCTCACAAAACTCCGTTACTGCGTTCGCCAAGACTTCTGCAGCAACAATAATGCTCTCTTTGTTTCCTTCTTGTTATAGTTTGGCTCTCTAAGTTAGTTTTTGGGCCCACGTTTTGCTCCCCCACCCAGCGAATACTTCTTCAGCACAAACATGTGTGAATGAAATCCATACCAGGTTTATTTATTACCGTCTGAGTTCAGCAAGGAATTTATAATTATTCCACTTTGTTTATGGGCTGATGAAAACGCTGCTTAATGCTTCTCGACTCAGATAAAACAACAGTCCACCAACCGGCCGGTGACGTCACAGTGACGACGTCCACTCCTCTTATACAGTCTCTGCTTCTCAGATGGTTCTCAGATGGTTCTCAGATGGTTCTCAGATGGTTCTGTGGTCCTGAACTACACAATTAAAATATAGTTTATCATATATTACTACCTGGATTACTGGTGGCTCCACATTTATATTGCTATTACTGTAAAAGAACAGACTGTTAACATTCTTCTTCTTCTTCTTCTTCTTTTTCTTTGTCGTCTTTCTCCTTCTTCTTCATTTTCTTCTTCTTCTTCTTCGTCTTCCTCTTCGTCTTCCTCTTCGTCTTTCTTCTTCGTCTTTTTCTTTGTCGTCTTTTTCTTCTTCATCTTTTTTCTTCTTCTTCTTCTTCTTCTTCTTCTTCTTCTTCTTCTTCTTCTTTGTCTTGCATCATCTTCTTCTTCTTCTTCTTCTTCTTCTCCTCCTCGTCCTGTCTCCGTCACCAGGCCATCCTGAATAGCTTCGAGACCTCCCACGTCCTGCCGGACTTGGACCCCGACACGGAGTACTCCGTCACCGTCACGGCCATCTACCCCGACGAGTCGGAGAGCGAGGACCTGATGGGAAAAGAGCGCACATGTAAGCACCCAAAATAACCCCAACCATCACATGTTACATTCACAGATGCATCTGACTTAATAATAATAATAATAATAATAATAATAATAACGATGTTGTTTTCTCGACGTCTCTTTCTAGTGTTAACGGCTCCACCTGGTATGTTGTCACCTGAGAAGGACAGGTTCCTTTTCATTGTAATGTTCATTGTTTAGTGTTGAATGGTAATGTGGACGATAACGGACAGTGTTGACGGAAGCACACTTTTTCTCTCTTAGCTGCATGAATGTGCATTTCATTTGTACGTTCACACCACAAGCAACTCAGTCGTTGGATGTTTGTTGATATTCTGCAACCAAAGAAACGTTGGCCAAGGCTCGCTTTTTATCTTTTCATCGTTATGTTTCTTCAGAGAAGTAAAATAATACCTGACCACGAAGACAGAAAACACTTCTATCTGTTGGTTAAAACTAGAGATGCACCGATTGCAATTTTCTTGGCCGATTCTGAATTTTTTAGAAGTCTAATTTATAATTGATACGGCATGCACAAACATTTTTGTAACTTTTCTTTAATGGAAAATTTGATTGTATGTTCATACATATAACAAAGAAGAAAAAAAATATAATATAATTTAAAAAATAATAAAAATAATCACATGAATAAATTAAAGGGATAATTAAACAGACAGAAGAGAAAATAAATAAGGGAATTAATACAAATAAAGAAGCAAATTAAAACAGATATATCAATTTATGTCACATTTGATCAATTAATTAATGGCTACATTTATTTTGAATATTATTTTTGCTGCATGTTATGACACATTTATTTATTTATTGAGTCATTAATTTATTTATTTATTTTTTATTTTAGTGGGTTCTGTTCTCAATATTTAATATCTATCTAAAACTATGTATTTATTTATCAATTTATTTATACAAAAATATTTATGAATCAGTATCGTTTTACAAGAATGTTTGCGGATTTTTTTCCTCCCAGCTTTGCTTCTCAGTAGACATTGCAGTAGATTGTGGTGTGAACATAGACTCAGAGCTTTAAATGCAAAAAGTGTGTGAAAGTCGACCTGTAACGTGTCGTCCTCCACAGACCGCCTTCCTCGTGAATGATTGTTTTAATTCCACCATCATCACTTTGTTTTTGTTCTCCATCCTTCACCGTTTTGTCATCGTAACATTTTTGTTTTCATCCCACATTGTAACATCATCACGTCATCCTTCATCAGCATCATGACGTCCATGTTGTTGCATGTTGTTGCGTTATTGTACAATGTT
Organism: Sebastes fasciatus; assembly: GCF_043250625.1. Lineage (NCBI taxonomy): Eukaryota > Metazoa > Chordata > Actinopteri > Perciformes > Sebastidae > Sebastes > Sebastes fasciatus. Next base: position 28,595,930 of record NC_133812.1, read on the forward strand.
TCTGCTGTGTGATTGAGGCTCAGTGAACTTTTAATTCATCTTAATCAACCAGATTTTAGTAACTTGTAACTTTTTAATTGTTATTTATTTGTTGAGCCTATCCAAAGGTACAATACTAACATTTGTTAAAGTGTCTCCTCAAATGTATTTTTAAAGTGATAAAGAATAGTATATTTTTCTGTTTTTATAATAAATGGAAATACTAAAATAAAATACAAGTACCTCAAAATTGTACTTAAGTGCAGTACTTGAGTAAGTGCACTTAGTTACATTCCAACACTGGTTATTTGTTACTATATATCCCAAATGCTGAGGGGACATTTTGGAATTTGCCGGCACAAACAGTTCAATAGTTGTTGAACTGTTGAGATAAACGACACTGAATGAGAATTTACTGACCTCCAGCTACAAACTGCTGCTCCTGTTTAGCTGCTTCCATCCTAAAAATTCACCCTTGCAGCTTTTGTTACCTGCGAGATCACCATCATCATCATCATCATCATCATCATCATCATCATCATCATCATCATCACCCTCACCATCATCATCACCCTCACCATCATCATCACCATCGCTAATCCAACACAGAACTACACTAATGTTTCTGTTTATCTAACTGGATTTATCTCTGTGTGCTTCCAGTGCCCGCTCAGCCTCCTCGAAACTTGAGGGTTTTCAACGCCACCACCTCCTCGCTGGCGGTGAAGTGGGACGCCGCCCCCGGCGCCGTCCAGAATTACAAGATCACTTATAAACCCGCCACTGGAGGCGAGCCTCTCTCAGTAAGTTCACTGCTCTTTTTTTCAGTATTTAAAACAACATGTTAAATTTTTGGATAAAAATACAGTGCTGTCATCGGCATACGATAACACCATAGATTTGTCCCATGTAAACAAATTAGAGAAAAACAGGAAGAGAAAAAACAACACTGGATGTAATTATTTGTTTTTTTTTATCTGCACCAAGTATTCATAATGCACCTTTCAAACGCAAAGGCAGTTAAAAATGCTTTGCAGAGGAATATATATGCATTTAAAATAATATTAAAAGACCACAAGAAACAGGCGAAGTTTAAGAAGATAAATGTAGAAATCAATGTTCTTAGACTGCCCTAACACCTCAAACTTCCTAAAAACACACATAACCACTTGGCTGTTCATATCATCCAGAGAGGAAAGCTGGAGCTGCGCCACTGATGTTGAACAATAGAGTCACTGCAGAGATTTCTAATATGTTTATCTAAGTTTTTACAACCTTTAGCTCCAAAGTCAAATTTGAGGTTTACCAGAAAACAAATCCCTCTCTCCCGTCACCACGCAGCTGTGAACGCATCGTCTGTTTGTGCAGGATTAGAGGAACAATACGACTGAATTCCCTGAATGGGTCCGACAAACTGATGTTTTGTTGGACTTTTTTTGGGGTGTAGCTGCTCTTTGACCGGCGGGAACGTCTCCAACATGCTTTAGAGACAAACCGGTGGATATCTCAACGTGATGGGAAGCTTTAAATCTGTCAGAATCTGTCTGCAATACGAGTCCCAGCGCACATATTATAGAAACAAATCAATTATGAACTGTTTGAAGTCTTCTCTCCCTCACGATACACTTTCAAGATGTCCAAAATAGAAAAAAATACTTAAAACTCTGCAGGGAAAGAAGCTTAAAGTATTATTTGCATTTTTATAGAATAGATGAATTGAAGTAAGGAATGTTGGAGTTATGATTTAAAGATGAATGCAAAAAAAACAGTTGAATAAATCAGGACCGAACACTGTCAAAAGATGGATGTTGATGTCTCTTTTATGGATTTATAACACAGGGTACCAGTGGTGGAAGAAGCACTCCATTACACCTAAAAGTCCTACAATTTAACTTGTGTTCATGTAAAAGTACACAAGTATCGGCAGTAATCTTAAAGTACACTTAAAGCACTTATTGTTAAGATAATGAGAGTAGTTTTTACGTTCTCTTGTGTCTCCGCTCTCGTGTCTCCGGGATCTTCTTGGACAAATTAACCTTTTTTTCCTGCCAAAACTCACAATATTTCACTTCTACATCAGATGTTGGCTGAATATTCTCTAGATAATGTTTAAAAGTGAAAGAAAGTGGAGCGTGTGTTTGCTTTGTAGGTAAAATATTGTTTTAAAAACAGTCAGACTAAGAAAACACGGATGCTCTTTGGAGTTAAAGGCCACAACATGGCTGACACCTTTAAAGAAATATTATCTGGAGAGACCGCCTAAGCACACAAATGTTTTTGGGAGGCGTCTGTGTGGTGTTTTTAAACTTGTTCCCAGTAAATGTTTTGTTCCTCACAATCAGTACTTCTTCAAGTCACAGCTGTATTTGTGTTTTTAAGGAAGAGGACAACTAGTCTATTTGAAAAACAATGAATCAGCTAAAGGCCTTTACGCACCGGCGGCATTTATTTCATAAAAGTAATTCATTCGTCAATATATATTTTTTTTTAAATCATTGTTTTTGTCACGAGTACTTTTACACAGAACGTGAATATTTTGTGGCGAAAAAGCAACATAATATTGTTTGGAACGAAGTCGATCACGTTGTGCTGAACGAGTTGAGTTGCGTCTATATTTATGAAACGACAACATGGAGTCTGAACCAAGACGGCAAACTTTATTACTCCTTTAAACCTCGACAAAGGCGGCGCAGACCAGATCCACTGCTTCTGTTCTTACCTTTCACAATAAAAGCCCTAGACTGATAATATTTGCAGGTGAATATTTCGCATTTTCGTGTTGTTTATTCGTCACGCCCCCGTAAAGGCCTTTACACATGTATATACAGATACATAACACATTAAAACTAGGGCTGTCAATTGATTAAAATATTTAATCGCGATTAATCGCATGATTGTCCATAGTTAATCACACATTTTTAATCTGTTCAAAATGTACCTTAAAGGGAGATTTATCAAGTATTTAATACTCTTAACAACATGGGAGTGGACAAATATGCTGCTTTTAGTCAAATGTATGTATATATTTATTATTGTAAATCAATTAACAACACAAATCAATGACAGATATTGATCCAGAAACCCTCACAGGTACTGCATTTAGCATAAAACAATATGCTCACATCATAACATGGCAAGCTGCAGCCCAACAGGCAACAACAGCTGTCAGTGTGTCAGTGTGCTGACTTGACTATGACTTGACCCAAACTGCATGTGAATAACGCCGCGGTTGGGTTTACATCGGAGTTAGTTGAAAGCCCGGTTCGTCACATACTGTCGATAAAGGGCGCCTCCGTGCGTCGGTCTCCGATGACGAGGGTTACTGACCAAACGGCGGTATCTGATGAGTTGGGAGTAAGAACGTGTTCGCAAAACACATTTTTCCTTAAAAAAATAAATCCCTGGATTGATGGACTGCGATTAGAAATCCTCCTCAAACATCTCCGCTGTGACTCACGATGATGATCATTATCATCAAGTCACAGCGGAGATGTTTGACAACAAAACATTCAATAAATCAGGGAGCTGAAATCGCCAAAACACATTGTATTTACAGTACGAGTTGGATTCAAAATCTGGCCATTCGCCTCCTCAGCAGAACTCCTGCAGCGCTCTGCGGGAGAAATTTCTCGCCGTTCTGAGCTCCTTCGTCACATTTTGACGTTTGGTTTATGACAGCGTTTGTGGACAGTTAGAGGACTCTCGCCGCCAAGCTCGCATTCCTGCGCGGTGACTCGACCGTGATTAGCGTTGGACATGACTTGAAAGGAAAGTGCAGGGTCGTATGAAAAGAATTTTAGCGAGTTACACATTTTTATTGTGTCTGTTGAGATGTTATGACAGCGCTCGCCCAAACAAAAGTGACAGGCTGGAATCATGATGTCATGTCTAATGGATCTCTGATCCCCCCTCGCCACGTCACACGTGTAGACGGAGAGCATCTGGTGGCGTATTGTCGTCTGCAGCCTCGTTGTTTTCGACATCAGTCAAACCAGACGAGATGTTTGTTTGTGCAGGATGAGTTCAGGGTCTCAGGGAAAAATACTGAATGTCCACTCTGTGAACAAATTATATGGAAAACTACGGTTTCTTTTAAGCCTGCTGTAGACGGAGGTGGTCTTCCTGTAACTCACATGATAATAAATAAATCACACCGGACACCCACTGAGATGAAAATATGAAGAACTAGAAGGACACTCGGAGACCGCAGACCTCCGCCAAGTGGAAAACAATGTGTGCATCCGCCCTGTGATTTGGATCCGCTCCAACATTTAATGGTTTCATCCTTGACCCACGTTACACCCTTCCTCCAAGCTTAATGAACATCAGGCTGGTAGTTCTTCTGTAATGTTTCTGACAATCACACAAATTTAATTATTCCTCTGAGCCATAGAGCTCCATCAGAACACATCAATGAGCCTCACTGTGACACACACTGTAGTTTATTCTGACTCAATCCCATAAACACCGTCCTGCTGCCACTAGTTTTAACATAAATAGAATAAATGATGTATAAATTCTTTGATTTGTTGTTAAAAAATAATAATACGTATATAATGACGAGGCATTCTGTGATGAATATAGTGTTGTGAAATGAGCAGCTCAGTTACCTCATGATTAAAAGATCATCCCGTAAACAAAATGTCACATGTTTAAGGAAATTAAAAGTCCTGAAATACTGATGTCAAAGTGACGTCATTTATCTGTAAGCTACCAGACAAACTGTTTACTCCCTCCGTGAACGTGTTTACGGAGTCGTATCCAGTTCATGATATACTGAACGCTTGTTGGCCTACTTCTTGGGTTCCCTTCCAGAAAAATACTTTACTTACTCATTTATAAATAATATAAATAGTTTGCACATCAGTCTCCAGAACATGACACGCTGCGAGTTATTCTGCATGTTCAAGGTTCAGTTTAGTTTTGGGGAGACTGAGCGATGACAGCGGAGATAAGTGATTACAGATTTGGAGAATTCATATATTTCTATTCTTCTTTATTCTTCATCTAATGTTTTCTATTCAAACTGAGTAACCTCTCATCTGAGGACACAGACTATCAGTACCATGTGTGAGTGCTGTGACATCACTCTGTCTATTGGCTGTGACGGTCTTGTTCACTTGTCAGCGGCTCGTCGATCAGCGCTGATAAACGACCGCGTCGCTCTGAAGAGAGAAAAGGTTTCTGTCTCATCCAGTGAATCTCACCGCTGACATGTTTACTGTGAACAGACGCAGGTTGGAGGCAAGAAGACCAGCGTTGTCCTGCAGAAGCTGGAGCCCGACACCCAGTACTCCGTCACCGTGGCCGCCGTCTACCCCAACGGCGTCAGCAGAGACATCAGTGGCGAAGGACAAACCAGTAAGAGTCGGACATCACAAAGAATACAATATACTAGATCCCACTGTGCTGCTAGTAGTAACACCAGTACTTCACTGCAAGTAAAACAGTATCAACATTAGGTGTACTCATGTCTCCATAGTACAAGTACTTTGTCGACTAAAACCAAAACGACCGACTAGTCGACTAATCGACTAAAGAAATCTTAGTCGACTAATCAACTAAAGAAATCTTAAGTGTAGTAAATAAAGTGACTCTCTGCTGATGAAACACCTGTGTCTGTCTGTGCTGCCTCAGAGCCTCTGGGTGGAGTGAGGAACCTGCAGGTGTTGAACCCCACCATGACCACCCTGAACGTACGCTGGGAGCCCGCCGACGGCCGAGTGAAGGAGTACAAAGTCATCTACGTTCCCGCCGCCGGAGGAGCAGAGAGCATGGTAGGACTGGTAGGACTACATCCTGTCGGCTGGCACAAACTATTCACCTGTTTGTGTCTGAACACGTCCGGAGCTTTTAAACCTTTAAAGTCGACTCATAAATGTGCTTGACCATAAATGTTGTGTGCATGTTGATAGCAGCTGATTTAATGTGCTCATCCTGCCCAGTACAACCAGTCTGTTTCTGTTGGAGCATAATTAGACTGGAGAGTTTAACTGCACTGCTCTAAGGCATACTGAACGCTGCTGATTGTGACCACTAACTCTCAGTAGTTGTTTCTAGTTGCATGCTTGTTTCTCTGTCTTCTGTCAGCAGCTAATCTGTGTCATGTGTTGTTGATCTCAGGAAACCGTGTCTGCAGGAACGACCAACACCCTCCTGAGAAGCCTGCAGCCCGACACCCTCTACACCGTCTCTCTGGTGCCGGTTTACGCCAGCGGAGAGGGAAAGATGATGTCTGAGAACGGAAAGACGAGTAAGACTCAACACTCACCTGCACTAAAGTTGTGAACCAGTTTCATTTTTACAGGATAAATCCCTTCACAACCTGACAACAAATGATGGGGTTGTCCATACAAATAAACACAAAATAGTACATTTACTGTGACGTACGGAAATTTAGTTTAAGTATCTTAGTATTTCGTAAAAAACTACTCAAGTAGTGAGTAACTTAAATTTTTTTCAGATATTTTGCAGACATTTTTCTGCCATTTTCGGAAATTTTTCAGGCATTTTTCAGACATATATCGGCCTTTTTTTGGAAATTTTTTGGGCCATATTTCGGACATACTCTGGCATTTTTTCTGCCTTTTTCTGACATATTCCGGTCTTTTTTTATATCTTTTTTTGGACATATTTCAGCTTGTTTTCTGACTTTTTTCCCAAACGTTTTTCATCTTTTGTTCAGACATATTTGGATATATTTCGGACATATTTTGACCCTTTTTTAGAAGTTAGCATGCAGCTTTAGCTCTGCTCTGTCTAGCTCTGCTTTTCCTGTCAATGTGTGAAACCCAAAGTGTTTCCATCCTTTACTGGATGTGTAGTGTTTACCACGCTGGATGTAACATGTGAGGGTGCAGGTCGTATCCACGCTGACCCTCCAACGTTTTATACTTTCTCGTTTCGGCTCGCTGCGGTTTGTTTTGGTTGATGGATACGGAACGTCACGTTACTCAGACTACAACAATAAAAGCGGTAACTTCCTTCTACCTCCACATAGACTCAGATGAAGCAAATATATCGATTCTGGCATTAAAACATCGATTTAGAAATTGAAAAAGAATGTTAAAACATTAAGACTAATTAGGACTAACCTTGGTTGTCTTGTTTAGGGCCACTGGGAGGAGTGAAGAACCTGCGGGTGACGGACCCCACCATGACCTCTCTGGCGGTGAAGTGGGACCCGGCTGACGGAGCCGTTCGCCTCTACAAGGTCTTCTTTGTACCGACCGCTGGCGGCCCGGAGGAGATGGTGAGACTGTTTCTTTACACCCCTGAGGACTTAAAACCAGACCAGGCAGACTAACTAACCATCCAAATGACTTTATATTATTAATCTGTGTAAACAGGAACAAGTTCCTACAGGCACCACCAACATCATCCTCAGGAACTTGCTGCCCGACACGCCGTACAAAGTGTCGGTGTTACCGGTCTACCCGGCCAGGGAGGGGAAACGCCAGTCAGAGAACGGAAAGACACGTAAGTGACTCTTCATGTCATCAGCTGTTTGAGTGTAAAATATATTTTGATTATAACAAATTTAAGACAGTTTGACAACAATAATTTAACGACTATTACTTTCCCGCTCCCAGTGCCTTTGGGCGGCGTGGGAACCATGACGGTGACCAACCCGACCATCACCACTCTCACCGTGAACTGGAGTCCTGCTGACGGCAACGTTCAGGGCTACAAAGTCATCTACGTTCCTGTAGATGGAGGAATTACGCTTATAGTAAGATCCTCTTTGTTCCTTTCTTTAGTTCACATTAACGTTACCTGAGTTTAGCAGAGTTAACTTTATACTATATATACATAAATCTGCAACGCCAAGACAAAATATAAAAAACACGGACGAGTACTCAGTTTTGAAATGTAACTTTTGCAGCAGAAGTTAATAAATTAAACTGTCAGACTTTGTTTGAATTCTTCAAAAGAAAGAAAAGCGATCAAAGCGCTCAGCAGGGATTAAGTGATGTCATGCTCTTTGACAGGCTAATCCCATCATGCCACACAACAGCGCCTAAATCCTTTTTGCAAGAGAGCCTCCGTCATCGCTGCGTGTAATGTTGGATACGTCGGGGTTTATGTCTCTGGAGAGAATAAGAACGTGTAAATCCTGTTAATCAGACGCTCGTTCAGGCTGTAAAGAGAAGTGAAAGAACAGCTGACCAACGATCCGGCTGCTCGTGTTTGTCTGTTTAGAAATGCTCCGTTTGTCTCCGTCGATGACATAACTTCTACTCCCAGTCTAGTACGGAGGACAGAACCTGCCACAATCAATACATGACTCAATAAATAAATAAAAGTCATTAAATATGTCATCGAAAATGATATTAAAGATGAATGTATCCATTAATTAATTGATAAAATGTGACATAAATTGATATTTCTGTTTTAAGTTTAGTTTTTATACAGAAAATGGATAAAGTTACACACTGACAACATATCAAACATGTGAAAACCTTTGTTTTTATGCTTTATTTTAACTAACTGAAGGGCAAAAACATGGCCTTCAGTGTCGTTCTTTGTTCAATGAAGAAATACTTGTAGTTGTGATAGAACTGATGCTAACTGATGTTGTTTAGAACCAACAGATCTATAGCTCCTCACAGGACGCTGATTGGTCCGTTGTCTGGCGAGCCGGACACAAAAGCATCACTAGAAGCCTGACAAGATGGATTTTTGTATGACATTTGACATCATGACATCGGTTAGGTAGTTAAACAGTAACTTCAGTACAACTTCAGAGTAAACTGATTTGACGTGTTTGTGACGCTCAGCTGATCCTCGAGGGGACAGTTTTGTCTTTCCACCTGCTGCAGGTCAAAGGTCAGGGCTCTTGGGTTGCGGTGTGAAGTTAACCTCTCGTTAAAGGGCAGGTATCTGCGGGGCGTTGAGTTCACCACGTGTGTCTGTGTGTGTTTTTGCAGGAGCAAGTGTCGGAGAGCACCACCAAAACCGTCCTGGACAAGCTTCAACCGGACACCCGCTACACCGTCACCGTGGTCCCCGTCTACGCCGAGGGAGACGGACCGAGCCTGAATGAAAACGGGAAGACCAGTGAGTATCAGCAGAGCGCTGTTGAAGGTTTTATATAAGTTCAAGTGCTTCAATGAACCTTTACGAAGCACCTGAGCCTCATTAAACACATCATTTCCTCTCCGAGTCTCACCTGACCGTTATCTCGCGGGTCAACATCTGGACAAACTTCCCCCGCAGCTGTGTGGCGCTCCGATCCAAAACACTGAATCCGTCTTCCTGTTTCCTGTCTCTGCTCAGAGCCGCTGGGTTTCGCGAGGAACCTGCAGGTCACCGATCCCACCACCAGCACCCTGAACGTCCGCTGGGAGCCCGCCGAGGGAAACGTACGCGAGTACATCGTGACCTGGGTGCCCGCCGCCGGAGGAGACCAGGAAGTGGTAAGACTTGTCGGGACTCTGTGAACATGATGTCACCGCTGAAGAGACGGCAGCATACTGGGCAGAACTAGTTTTATATAACTGTTAGGATCTGCCAGTTCCACATGTTGGATGTTTCCCAGAAGCTGAGAACTTCATCCATGCCTCATTAGTATCCGGCTTTTTATGGCTGCCTGAAAACTGAGATCTGTTTGTTTTAAACCACGTTGAGACATTTAAGCTCCCTTAAAATCACAATGATTGTTCAGTGGCAGCTGAACCGGTTCTGTCCGTCTGAAACTGACCAGTATTTATTTGATATTATTGTAACTGCATCTGTCTTTTATTGTGGTTTCTGTGTGCCGTGAGTCCGTTGCTTTTAGAAGCCTCTGTGTTGCATACTTCACCAGTGACTTTACAGTGGCGCCACCGTATAAACTCCAACACGCCGGCAGCGTCACGACAAACACTGAGAGAAATCAAACAATCTAATTAAGAAACACGTTCAGCGATTAAATGAATAAACCTGCTGCCGACACAGAAAACAAGAAAACACTAACAGATACAGAAACGTTGTCCAACACAACGATGGAGCCAGAGGGGGACATTCATATCTGATAAATACAATAGTAGTTCTTCTTCTTCTTCTTCTTCTTCTTCTTCTTTCTTCTTCTTCTTCTTCTTCTTCTTCTTCTTCTTCTTCTTCTTCTTCTTCTTCTTCTTCTCCTCCTCCTTCTCCTTCTCCTTCTCCTTCTCCTCCTCGTCCTCCTTCTTCTTCTTCTTCTTCTTCTTCTTCTTCTTCTCCTCCTCCTCCTCCTTCTTCTCCTTTTTCTCCTCCTCCTCCTCCTCCTCCTCCTCCTTCTTCTCCTTTTTCTCCTCCTCCTCATCCTCATTATTCTTCTTCCTCCTCATCCTCCTCCTTCTTCTATTTCTTCCTCCTCGTCCTTCTCCTTCTTCTTCTTCTTCCTCCTTGTCCTCCTCCTTCTTCTTCCTCCTCCTCTTCCTCCTCCTCCTTTTTCTTCTTCTTCTTCCTCCTCCTCCTCCTCCTCCTTTTTCTACTCCTTCTTCCTCCTCCTCCACCTCCAACTCCTTCTTCCTCTTCTTCTTCTCCTCCTCCTCCTCCTTCTTCTCCTTTTTCTCCTCCTCCTCATCCTCATTATTCTTCTTCCTCCTCATCCTCCTCCTTCTTCTTCTTCCTCCTCGTCCTTCTCCTTCTTCTTCTTCTTCCTCCTTGTCCTCCTCCTTCTTCTTCCTCCTCCTCCTCCTCCTTTTTCTACTCCTTCTTCCTCCTCCTCCAACTCCTTCTCCTTCTTCTTCTTCTTCCTCCTCATCCTCATTCTTCTTCTTCTTCTCCTCCTCCTCCTCCTCCTTGTCATCCTCGTCCTCGTCTTCGTCCTCCTCCTCCTCCTCTTCGTCTTCCTCCTCCTCGTCCTTGTCCTCATTCTTCTCCTCCTCCTCCTCCTCCTCGTCTTCCTCCTCCTCGTCCTTGTCCTCATTCTTCTCCTCCTCCTCCTCCTCCTCCTCGTCCTTGTCCTCATTCTTCTTCTTCTCCTCCTCCTCCTCGTCTTCCTCCTCCTCGTCCTTGTCCTCATTCTTCTCCTCCTCCTCCTCCTCCTCCTCGTCTTCCTCCTCCTCGTCCTTGTCCTCATTCTTCTTCTTCTCCTCCTCCTCCTCGTCTTCCTCCTCCTCGTCTTCCTCCTCCTTCTTCTTCCTCCTCCTCCTCCTCCTTTTTCTACTCCTTCTTCCTCCTCCTCCACCTCCAACTCCTTCTCCTTCTTCTTCTTCTTCCTCCTCATCCTCATTCTTCTTCTTCTTCTCCTCCTCCTCCTCCTCCTTGTCATCCTCGTCCTCGTCTTCGTCCTCCTCCTCCTCCTCCTCCTCGTCCTCCTCCTCCTCCTCCTCCTCCTCGTCTTCCTCCTCCTCGTCCTTGTCCTCATTCTTCTTCTTCTTCTCCTCCTCCTCCTCCTCTTCCTCCTCGTCCTTGTCCTCATTCTTCTTCTTCTCCTCCTCCTCCTCCTCCTCCTCCTCTTCCTCCTCGTCCTTGTCCTCATTCTTCTTCTTCTCCTCCTCCTCCTCCTCCTCCTCGTCTTCCTCCTCCTCGTCCTTGTCCTCATTCTTCTTCTTCTTGTCCTCCTCTGTGTCAGTAAACATCTTAATCTCAGTGTTGGCCTCTCATCACTGGAGGAGAGAAGTGCTGTGAGACGATTGAACTGGTTTCCGAGTCTGTTTCTTCAGATTGTCGTGGATGAAGAGCAGCATCATGTTTTCTAAAGATGAACACTGCTGGAGAATGTTCTTGTCTTTAAAAATCATTTCCTTCCAGCTAATGGAAAACATCAGCGAGCGATGGTTTAACTCTTCAGCTGTTGTCTATGAAGCAGTGACTTTATCTCCAGGGGGTCCGTTTCATTACCCAGAAGATTATGTCACTCGTTTGAAGGAATGATTCGATTTGGAAACAACTGGAGTTATCTCAGCTTGCTGGCAGATCTCAGAGCTTACTATTAAAGATACTTACTATTAGATTAAATGGAGAAGGCCCAGACTGTCCCAGGACGGTCACTAAAGTGGAAGCTTTCTGCTTCAATCCGTCTTCATCTCTGAGCTTCCTGTTACCGACTGAAGCTGCATCCAAGAAGACAACACATGAAACACCGAGAGTCTCTCTGCGTCTCTTTTCTTTTAGAGTTCACCCAGTTTAAAGTTGTTTCTTCTTTCTGTCCTCCACCAGGACCAGGTGTCTGGATCCACCACCACCACCGTCCTGAAGCAGCTGGAGCCCAACACCGAGTACACCGTCAGCGTGGTGCCGATCTACCACGAGATGGAGGGCCAGTCGCGCTCCGCTAACGGGAAGACGAGTGAGTTCAGACGAGTCTCTTGATCCATTTGTAGCTGCAGGAAGTTTCCCCGGAGAGAAGAACGACGCTTAGCCAGAAGTCATTTCACTCAATGTGTTTTTATTAAAGAATAGAAACGAGTCAAATACAACTGAAGCCCACCATGACCTCATAAAGACAAGTGACTCATAGATTGACAGTCAACTATTAAAACACCAGTAAAACAATAAGTCTAAAGCATCAAATAGAGCCGTTCCTGCTTCTCACATTTGAAATAAAAGACTTCTTCAAAACAAATACAGAAGCTATAAATCTATAAATACATTTTTTCTATGTGACAAATGTTAGTGATGTAGCACCCAACGTGTAGCACCATTAACCAGCAATTTAACCTAAAGATACAGCAAATCAAATCATCCCAAATCATATTGTAATAAGATAAGTGATTTAATAAAAGTCCTGTCTTCAGTAGTTGGGATGCTGTGGGTTTGCTTTTCCCAAAGGAAATATGTCAGGTATGTTTACTTTATGAGCCAATTAAACCTTTGAGGAAATGAAACCATTCCCTAAACAACACCGACTGACTAACTCTCGTTCTCAGAAAGTCACCGACCGGTCGGGTTAGTAAACATTAGCAGGACGTGCAACGTTAACTGGCATCTGGTTAGAGGATTCCCTGAGCTGCCAACATTGAAAAGGATTCATAACATATCATAGTTTTAAACATTTAAACTGTAAAGTAGCGATGGCAGAAACCTTTGCCATGTTGCCAAAGTAACTATGGTGATCCAATCACTGACTACAAACACGCTGTTGGTACATGGCTGTGGTGTAAGCTAGATAATACACGGCAATGTGTCCTGATATAGAGAATATATCAGTATATCAGTGCACAACATCATGTATTATATCTTACTCGACAGGAAACCTTTATGGGGACACCAATACCGCCCCGTTCAGACCGACACAGTGACCATCTGAACCCTCCTCCCGACCATACTTACCGATCCTGAGTCCTCTAAAATTGGGAGGATTTCAAATTTGTTTGCTGATATATTAAAGCACTGAATGTCGAATTTAGAATCTTTAATACCCAGGAAAGAATACTGAATGGTTCGCCCATCTGGCGTGAACTTGTGTGCTCCTTTCCTTTAAGAAACGTACCGTAAGAAACGGTACTCTCAGTACTCTCCGTTTCTCTCTCCGTCTCTCGCTCACCGAGGAAGATGAGGCACGAGCAGTTCTCTTCCGCGTCACGTGCAATGCAGGAAACCACATTTGGTGTAGCTGTATTGTTGTCTGGGTGGAAACAGTAGACCTTTAGAGGTTTAGAGCTGATAACACGCTGTTGAGTGCCAGAAACAGTTTGTGACAATGAAGTAGACGGTCATGGAAATGTTAATAAATGAACTAATGGATGAATCTTTCTCAGATCCTTTCGGTGGAGTGAAGAACCTGAAGGTGATCGACCCGACCATCAGCACCCTGACGGCCCGTTGGGAACCGGCAGTGGGAAACGTCCGCAACTACAAGGTCTTCTACGCCGCTCAACCCGATGGAGAAGAACGAATGGTAGGAACTGTTTTTACTAACTATGTTTCTACAGTTTGAGACTGATTTATAAGTTTATATCAGGCCTCGTAAAGTTTCCATCCGCCTCTGTGAGCGTCACTGTGGACTCAGACATTCTCCCCGTTATCAGATTAAGTTGTTATCATGCTGACGGAGGTTTGAACATTTCTCTGAACAGGAGGAGGTGTCAGGAGGCACCACCACCACCATCCTGAGGAACCTGGAATCAGACACCGTCTACAGAGTGGCTGTTGTTCCCGTGTACCCGGACGTGGAGGGAATACGGCAGGCCGAGACGGGAAAGACAAGTGAGTGACTCGCGTTTACATTCAAGAATCTCGTCCACGTGGACGCACAATGAGTGCAACAGTGGACAGAGTTCACATTCCTGGAGTCAGATAATCAAATCTGAGAATACCCTTCATGCTTTGTGTTGGATTGTTTGTGTCAGATGGGAGTTCAGCAGATAGGACCGAGACAGGAATGTAGTTGAGGACTCAGGTTGTCTGAGGGGCAGCGGCGAAAAAAATGAAAGGACACCACCTGCATGCAGTGGGCCACCAGCACACACACGCTTCTCTAGCTGTAGGGCAGTCTATATGGCACTGCATCGCGTTTTCTCCATTTTAAGACTACCCTAGAGAGTTTTCTCCACTGGAAGGACACCCTAGAGGGCACTTCATCTTGTTTTCTCTGCTAGAAGGACACCCTAGAGGGCACTTTACCTTGTTTTCTCCACTAAAAGGACACCCTAGAGAGCACTTCATCTTGTTTTCTCCGCTAGAAGGGCACTTTACCTTGTTTTCTCCGCTAGAAGGACACTTGATCATGTTTTCTCCACTGGAAGGCACCCTAGAGGGCATTTTATCATATTTTGTATCTATCATAGAGGCATCTCAGAGGGCCCTTTTGCTGCGTTTCTTTCTAACATGTGGGCACAGTGGATCCACCCCGAGTCCACCAGTGCAGGAATATATCTGTGTCTTCATTCTGATGCATCTGATGTAAACTAAAGTGCAAAAGGTCACCTATCAGCTGCAGCCTGCAGGACTGAACAAACACAAAGGGTTATTTTTTAACTCTTACTTCACCGGCAGCCTTTTTTATTTCCAATTATTGTATAAAATAAAGCTTTAGAGGATCATACCGGTTCTGGTCCATTAAAGCCCGTATTATGGAATCTCATCTTTACGTCATTAATGTGATGCATATAACACAACGTAGGGGAAGGAATGTGAAACTGTAAACCAGTGGGACGTCAGCTGAGTGAAGCAGAGCAGAGCGGTGACATCAGTTCAAAACATCTATATGGTCTTTATGGAGGGATTTAATGTGATGAGGTCACTGAGTTCATGCTGATTCTCTTACTGCTCCTCGATGCCTGAGAGGAAAGAGAGCAAATCTCTCCCGTTGTGTCGTTAATGGAAAAGTCTAAGAAGTAAGGGAAAGATGTAAGTTAGAGGAAACGTGGATGTAGTTAAGAGTTTTTTAAAACCGTGTATACCTTCGTTAAACAGCCAAACATCTTCCAGAAGATGCTGAACAGTTTGGACCGGTTCAGCGAATCTCTGTCCGACATCCAGAGAACGAATGTTTTATTGGAACTATAAAAGTCCCATTATTCTTCTCATGCCATTGATGTTTGCATGATTTATTTGTTTATTGGATGTTTTGATTTTATTGCAGCTCACAGAGGAGATTCACAGAAACCAATAATCAGAAACAAAACAACAACAGAGGTGCTGTTAATCTTCCGTACATAGCAGTGGTATGGCTCATCGCTCCGTGACAGGAGAGCAGATTTTTGAGATATGTTCTACCTCTTATGAGTTCAGTAGAAAGCTGACAGGAAAAATGTGGACAGAGAGATGGGACCAGAGATTACAGTATTTCCCTCCAGATATTGGTGAGCGAGGCGTTAAGGCGTTACATAAGCAGCGGTAAATGAAGCACAGCCTCCGGAGTAACTAGATGACACTGCTTTACCTCGCTGTTAGACAGCTCTTTCTGACGGGGAACTCAAGCCGTTATCTATTCTCTTCAAAGCCACCAGACTCCATTCACAAAAACAGTCATTTTACCTTTTCAAACAAGGGAGTTGCTGCCTCAATCGGTTAGTTTGTTTGTGCTATTGTTAGGGCTGTCAATCGATTCAAATATTTAATCGCGATTAATCGCATGATGGTCTATAGTTAATCATGATTAATCTCATGTTTTATCTGTTCTAAATGAACCTTAAAGGGAGATTCGTCAAGTATTTAATCCTCTTATCAACATGGGAGTGGACAAATATGCTGCTTTACGCAAATGTATGTATATATTTATTATTGTAAATCAATGAACAACACAAAACAATGACAGATATTGTCCGGAAACCCTCTCAGGTACTGCATTTAGCATAAAGATTTAGCATGTCCGAAAAAATCAACAAATTAAAAAAAAAAAAAAAGTTTAAAAAATGTCCGACAAATGTCTGAAAAATATCAACAAAAAAAGTTTCTAAAAAGACTGAAAAAGTTTGAAAAAATGTCCAAAAATGTATGAAAAAAAGTAAAAAAAAGTCCAAGAAATGTCCGAAAAATATGCTCCAGTCATAACATGGCAAACTGCAGCCCAACAGGCAACAACAGCTGTCAGTGTGTCAGTGTGCTGACTTGACTATGACTTGCCCCAAACTGCATGTGATGATCATAAAGTGGGCATGTCTGTGAAGGGGAGACTCGTGGGTACCCATAGAACCCATTTACATTCACTGATCTGGAGGTCAGAGGTCAAGGGACCCCTTTGAACATGGCCATGACGGTTTTTCCTCGCCAAAATTTTAGCGTAAGTGTGGAGCGTTATTTAACCTCCTTCATGACCAGCTAGTCTGACATGGTTGGTATTCGATGGATTCATCAGGTTTTATAGTTTCATATGATACCAGGATCTTCAATCTAGCTTTAAAGTAAGCTTTAGTTTTCTCACAAACTAACTAACAGATGGAGGCAGCGGTGGAGCAGCAACTCCTGTGTTCTGAGAGGTAAAATAACAGATTTTGTGAATGGAGTCTGGTGGCTTTGAAGAGAGAGCATAGATAACGGGGATAAGGGCTGTCTGACAGCGAGGTAAAGAGGTGAGAATATTCTTAATATAGCGTATATTCATAAGGATAAGTTCCTCGTACAACCCCACTTTAAAACCTTTGTTGCAGCGTTCTTGATTCCATCACCAAAAGGAGAGTTTTGCCTTTGAGAAAATCTACTTTTTTATGCTGGAGTACTGAAATGAAACCACAGACTGGAAGACAGGAAGTCCATCTGACAACCTGCCAGTAATGTAAAGTAATCTCTGTTTGTGTTTAACGGGATAAAACACGCATGAAAACCACCGGCATGGTGCTTTAAGACGGAGAATGAGAATACAGACTTTGTTTATTTGGACGTTTGTGTCTCACAAAAAGAAGATAATGAGTGCCAGAAAGTTTCTCGACTCTGACACATCTGGATCCTCCTGATGTGGTGAACCCACCCATCCGCTGCTCCCTGCAGGATAAAACAAATGCTCACCATTATTGGCAGCAGTTAGCCGTGTTTTTTTTTTCCTTTGGAGAAGTTGTTTTAAGTTTAAATACTTTTTATTAGGGATGTTTTAATAGCAGACAGAGGAGACAGTCAGAGGGAAGGAAAAAGACAGTCGTCTGTGATTGACAACCTCTCAGACTTTGAGACATCTGGACGGTCCTGATGAGGTGAACCCACCCAGCAGGATAAAGCAAACAGCGAGGATGATGAGACTGTGATGTGTCCCGTCTCTCTTTCAGAGCCTCTGGGTGGCGTGAAGAATCTTCAGGTGACCGACCCGACCACCAACTCTCTGAGGGTCCGCTGGGAGCCGGCGGAGGGCGACGTCAGGCAGTACCACATCATCTACGTCCCCAGCGGCGGAGGAGCCGAGAGCATGGTGCGTTTAAGAATTATGGAACTTCAATTCTTCTCTTTTAATTGTCTCAGATATTTATTCTGTGTGGACCTTTGAGAGCAACTGCTGCAACAGAAGCCAACGGGGATCTGAATCAAACGCTGACTAAACAATCTCATTACAAAGTCCATTTAGTAGCTGTTCTGGAGCTTTCAATTTCATCTCAAGATCTTCCTCAGCAGATTGAACTCTTATATTCCAGCATGAATGAGAAGTGCTCAGTAAAATAGAAATTTAAACATCTGAACAAACTGCATTTGTTGTTGATTTATAAAATCATGTGATATGATTGAAAGCTCCAGAACAGCTACTAAATGGAGCTTATTGTGACATTGATAACTGAATATTAGCTACGGTTGCACACTGTTAGCCCTGTAAGCGGAGCTGTCCATCACATCTGTTGGGTTTTCCCAGAAAAACAGGACCAGGTTCTTCACATTAAACAGATAGAGGAAGGATCACTCAAGATCACTGAAGCCAGAAATAGGAAAGAGAGAGATTTAAGGCTCTCTACTTGCCCTTAAACTTCACTGACCCTCGATGATCTGCAGCCAAACATCCTTCAAACCCCACAGAAGTTCATTCCAAATTCTAGTGGAGATTGCAAAGTTTCCAAAGATGCCAAACATGTCAGGTTGAGTTTTGGAGAAATGTGTCAAAAATGCTTTACGAGACGTGTGATAGAAGAGCTGGAACAAGAAGATATAAACAATCCTGTCAGACCCGGTTGAATAAGATGAGTTTCCCAACACCAAAAGGAAGGCTAAGGTGAATGTTAAGGTTTTAAAGTGCTTATTACACCGTGACACATGTGAAGTCACATCCATAAAACACCAACCATGGACCGCTGAAGTGTTGAACGTCGTGTTTCTGCGGCTGAGATTCCTTTACAGACGTCTTATTTTGTCATTTTGTCCCGTTCAGACTCAGGTATCTGGTATGTCGACCAACACGGTGCTGAGAGACCTGCGGCCGGACACCGAGTACAAAGTGACGCTGGTGCCCGTTTACTCCGACACGGAGGGGAAACGCTCGACGGAAAACGGAAAGACAAGTGAGTCGGCCAAATATAACACTAAAAACCTGCATAGAATTAGTCTTCTCTGTAGAAGGATGCAGTTATCAGGCCTCAGGTGTGTCTTTATGTTATTAACTCAGGTACTGGGGTGTATTGACCGTAACAGGAAGTTTAGCTAATCAAAGAAAAGTATTTTGAAAGTCAGCCGATATCACCTTCCTGTGATTGACACTTGACAACAGACTCGTTGAACCTCTTAACCTCCTCCATCTGTTGCTCCATCGAGGTCAAAGAGAGAGAGAGAGAGAGAGAGAGAGTCGTGTTTCAGCTGCTGGTCTGTAACTCAAACAGGAAATTGACGATCATGTAATGGCTCTCTGTGTGTTGTTGACAGAGGCTCTGGGCGGCGTAAAGAATCTGCAGGTCACCGACCCCACCACCAGCTCCCTCAAGGTGCGCTGGGAGCCGGCGGAGGGCAACGTCCGCCAGTATCGCCTCTTCTACGTTCCTTCAACCGGAGGCGCCGAGGACATGGTGAGACACCAGACTCTCTTCCTGTGTGTTTACCTGCTGCTGTTTGCACACACAGAGGAGCGTCAACAAGACTGTCTGTGATTTTATCTGCAGGTTATAACAACTGTCAACCATTGTAGGTAAAAAATACATAAATTACAGAGCCGGGGGAGGGGGATAGTATTCCGAGGAAAAAAAGAAATTTAATGTTTAAATTCATGAGAAAAAACTTGGATGTTCTCTGAGACTAGAGTCGTAAATTACTTGAAAAAAAAATCATAAATTTACAAGAAAAAAACTCAGAAATGCTCTGAGATTAAAGTGTTTGAGAAATCCATGTGGTTCCTTGTAAAAAAACAAAACTATTTGTATTTTCTGAGTTTTTTACTCATAAATTTATCATTTTAAAATTTCACAAATTATTCATGTTTTTTTCTTGTAAATTTAGGACTTTTTAAATCTCAAAGAATATTCAATTTGTTTTTCACAAATCTTTTTTTTTTCTTGTAAATATACAACTTTAACATCTCACCAAATATTCAAGTTGTTTTTATCATAAATTTTAGTTTTTTCTCATAAATTTACAACTTAAAGATCTCAAAGAATATTACATTTTTTTCTCATAAATATCTGATTTTTTCTCTCGGACATTTTCAATTTTAAAATCTCACAGAATATTCAAGTTTTTTTCTCTTGTAACTTTCTGAGATTTTTTCTCCTAATTTTACTACTTTAATCTTGAGTTTTTTCTCAGAATATTACCCCCTCTCCCCCGTCTCTGTAATAATAATCTTTTTAAAATGTTTCCCTTACAATGGCCCTAACACGCCCTGAAAACGTCATCCGAGTCTTTACCCTCACCTCCAGTAAACCTGCTGTGATCAGTTGTTGTCTGCTGAGTTCATTCTGGGATGTGAAGCGTTGTGTAATAATCCTGTTTTCTGTTTTCTGTGTGTGATTAGGAGCAGGTGTCGGGCGGCACCACCAACACCGTGCTGAGGAACCTGCTGTCGGACACGCCCTACACCGTGACCGTGGTCCCGGTTTACCCAGAGGGAGAAGGTCTACGCCAGTCCGACGATGGAAAGACACGTAAGTGTGATTATCTGCTCATCTGACGCTGGAACAACGTTCACGCTGCAGCTGAATCGTTCAGGTGTTTGTGACAGTTATGACAGAAGCATAACTAGGAATTAAAGACGCCGTTAAAGAATCAACTGGGGTACCTTTTTTTAATTAATAAAATATTAATTTCTGCAGCATCGACGTCCAGACTGGCTTTCCCATTAACAATTCTTCCAAAAACATTACATCATAAAACTCTTGGGATTAACATTCAGACGGACATGAAGCAACGTTAAGGCTAACACCTTCTTATAGTAACACGACGATGGCCTGATTATGTAACAACATCTGCTTTTAGAAATACAACTAAGAATATAAAGCATTGAATCAGACCGGTCCGGAGGGGGAAAACGTTCCAAGTCCTCATCTTCGGAGCATTTCGTCTCGTAAAAGTGAAACATGTTATAAAGGGGGACATAAATCCTACGTTTGTTTTGCTTGTCCAAATATGTTTTCAAGAGCAGCTAATTCTTCATCCTGTCATCAGTCACAAACTCACCGGCTCCTGTCAGCCTCCGCAAATTATTATTTATTTTTAGCTCCTCTTTTTTAGATTTTAGGGCTGATTTACTCTAAAAGATGCTCTACAAACAAGATTAAAAAGTATATGTGGTAACACTTCATTTTACAGTTCCTCAAAATTCCATGGTAATTAGGTGATAATTTACAAGTTTTTGAAATCTCTTTGGAATTAATACCAAATTACCCCAATATTTACCTTAAATTGATCAAAAATGACTTTATTATAAACATTATTTAATAATTCTATGCTAAAATTGCAAATACTGGTTAAAATTGGGCCCTTAGGCTTGAGAAGTGGCCGTGCGCTGCTCTTCGTTGGAGGTGGAAACCAAAACTAATAGAAGATACTTCTGATCAGACACAAATCTCATTGAGTGACTCCACCTGGGAGCTTACGACGGAGTGGCTCACATTGAGGGGAAAAAAATCTGAATTTAATGAGAATAAAGTCATACTATTTCAAGAAAATAAAAGTCGTAATGTTACGAGAATAAATTCATAACTTTGAGGAAAAAAGTAATTTCCTCCTTCTCATAATATTACGACTTTTTTTCTCCTAAACTTCTGACTTTGACTGAGTTATTTGCTAATTATTATCTATTTATCAGCAGACATGGAAATAAAACACATCAATTAACTTTGTATTATTTTCCTGGAAATATATTAAATAAATTACCAGCTATTGAGAAATAGTGGAATATAATTCTTAAATAATGTTTATAATAAAGTAATTTTCAGTAATTTCTCAGGTAAATATTTGGTATTAATTCCAAAGAGATTACTTGCTAATTATCACCTAAGTACCACGGAATCTGCAGACCTGTTAAATGAAGTGTTACTGTATATTTTTACTGTATATTTGGGCCAATAGAGACAGTTAAAAATGGCAGAAGTGGAAGTTTAAAACCAGATTTAGCATCTTTAACATCTGTCATTTTGTCATGTCAGTGCTTCTCTAGCTTTTAACCACCTCGTCCTGCGGGGAAGTAAAGGTCAAAGGTCACAGCTTTACTGAGCAGCTGCCAGCGGCCGACAGTACTCGACTGAAGAGCAACAGAGCAGTCGTTCCTTCACTGAGATAAAAGTTTATGTCTCCGCACTAATGCATCCACAATAACTGCTCAGTGAACCTGAATCTGATTCTTGGACTGAAGGTTGTTTTCTGCTCGGTTTGACAGCAGAGACGTCTTTATAGACAAACAGTATCTCCTCAGTGGAAAATCTACTGTAATCTGCAGAACCAACCAAAACTCCTAAATCACAAAACGGCTCTTTTAAAACCTCCAGATGGAACAAAAGAGAAGCTGAAGAGATTCAGCGTGATTGATAGCAGAGCTCATGTGGAGCTTTTAAACTACTGCCGGTAACCGAAGAGTCTGGAGGACGGTCGAGTCGTCTGGGTGGTTTGACGTCCCGTTGTGTGTGTGTGTGTGTGTGTTGGTTTTGTTTCTGCCCAGACGGCGTGCCATGCTCAGTCAGCAGAAATGCATCTTGGGGTTTTTAATTGGGAAGCTGCGAGTGAGGCAAGACTGTGATTCCACAGAGCGCTCCAGCGGGCAAACATGAGCCCGAATATTTCATTTCTTGTCGGGATAATTCATCGACGAGTCATCCAGATGATGCTCTTTGTTTGTAAGTCGGTTTTGAGGAATATTTGTGGACCGTTTATGTCCAATTTGAATTTTTGCGGTTTTGATTACGACATGTTTCGGGCTCAGTGCTGCCGTGCTCCTTCACTATGCATTCATTCTCAGAGATGTGAAAGAAATATGGCACCCGTGTTCATTTCGATGAGACCAGAGTGACTTCATCTGGACTCATACTGTGGAGAAAACATAAATGTTGCTGCGATAACTTTATAAAACATAATACCTGCAGTGTTTTAGGTTCTGGTAAACTTTCAATTTTCAATTTTCTTCTATTGAGATTTTCGAATGATCCTTCGTCGTCATTTTTTTATGAAGTCATCATCAGCCTAAAAAAAAATCCTTAATTTCAATAAAGTGATTCATCGGATTAATTGTCTTTTATTTATTATATCAACTTTCTTTAATGAATATAACAGTCCGTGCGTGCCTCTGTTTGTGTGCAGCGAGCTGGAGAGCAAACCGCTTTTTGACTGCAGTAAAAAAAAAAATTGTTTGAAAGGCTAAACGGCAACAAAATGTAGAATTCAAATGTCAACGCTCAGGCTGTTCTCATACACCGTTCGTAGTTATACCTACGAAAAGTGTAATTCATATATATCTGCCGAACCCCGCCGATCGCCGCGTAGGGAGGAGGTCGGGGTAGATGGGTGGCTCAAAAAACACCGGACTTTCGCCCAGGAGAGGATTGGTGAATGAAGCATGTGTCGCCACTAGGGCTGTCAATCGATTCAAATATTTAATTGCGATTAATCGCACGATTGTTATCTGTTCAAAATGTACCTTAGAGGGAGATTCGTCAAGTATTTAATACTCTTATCAACATGGGAGTGGACAAATAGGCTGCTTTATGCAAATATATGTATATATTTATTATTGGAAATCAATGAACAACACAAAACAATGACAGATATTGATCCAGAAACCCTCACAGGTACTGCATTTAGCATAAAACAATATGCTCCAATCATAACATGGCAAACTGCAGCCCAACAGGCAACAACAGCTGTCAGTGTGTCAGTGTGCTGACTTGACTATGACTTGCCCCAAACTGCATGTGATTATCATAAAGTGGGCATGTCTGTAAAGGGGAGACTCGTGGGTACCCATAGAACCCATTTACATTCACACATCTGGAGGTCAGAGGTCAAAGGGACCCCTTTGAAAATGGCCATGACAGTTTTCATTGTTGGTACCGATGGATTCATCAGGTTCTCTAGTTTCATATGATCCAGTATCTTCAGTTTAGCTTTAAAACTGAGCCAGCTACGACCTCTGAAAGATCGATTGCGTTAATGCGTTAAATAAATTAGTAGCGTTAAAACAAATTTGTGTTAACGCGTTATTATTGTGTTAACTTTGACAGCCCTAGTCGCCACCAACACACCCACGTTACGCCTTGCGTTCTTTGAAAGCAGTGCTGTTTTTCCTGGTTTGAATGACATGCTAAATGCACATCATCATTTATTAGTTTGAAAAGGTTGTTATTGCTTCAGTGGAACATTCATTTATGCAGAATAACAGCGAGGACTCTTTCGTAGAACTTGTTAAGTGTCACATGTATTGGCAGCGGCGAGAAGTGAACCGGTACCGTCCGTTAGTTGGCCGGTGAGGCGACCTCTCCATCGCAGCCGGTCCTCTCTGTGAGTCAGTCCATCAGTGACTATGAGCCCGTGTGTATGTGACGTTAATGATCTTTTATTACCACCAACTCGCTCCAGTTTTACTGTTTCCGTCCCAGGAGGAATCTGTCACATTTTGTCTGGACGAAAACAGTCCAAAATGTTGGAAATAAAAATGGTTGCTTACAGCTATAAAACGATTAATAACACAGAATTAGATGGTGATTACATAATCTCTCTGAAGGATTGAAGGCAATTTTGACCTTGGATGATTCTTCAATGTGGTTATACAACGTCGGGGAAAAGGTTTTGTTCCTTATTGAGGAGGAGGAGGCTCCGTTTAAATCTACCTACTGCATCTAGTTTTGTTTTATTGGGTAAAGCTCCAAATACCAGGGGCATATGCACATCTGGTTTGGTTTTAAAAGGGAGGTTAAGGGCCTTTGCATAAACCCAAAACTGTGCTACTTCTCTCTCTCTCCACACATTCTCCACATAGACACTATAAAATGACTTCTGCTGCACTCAGCGTTTGAGTTCAACCTCAGGCTTAACTGTGAGCCACTGCAAAGACTATTTACTCTTCAATTAAATGCTTTTTTCTTGAGGTTTTTGGGAAGTTATTCCCACAAAAATCAGCTTGTTTTAGTTTAATTAACGTTGAATGGAACATGACGGATGGTAACAGATCATTTTCTTTTAATTAACTAACTAGTTCACAGTGTTTCTGACCTTTTGTAAACTGTTTGACGAGTTTGGTTTCATAATAAGTTATGTAGCTTTTTAAAAATGCTAAATCTAAACTGACTAATCCTTGGCTTGTTTAGCACTTTACTTACTAACAGGGACATTTTCAGGAATGTAATCACTAGTGTTTGTAAATCCGTCAGCGTTAGCCGTCATCTTCTGGGTCCTAAAACGGGACGCACTTGGAACAAACCCTTTGTTTTTATGTTTGGTTGCTAAGTGAAGAAAGTCAACACTCTTCCTCACTTAACTTTCTCTTGACCTCTGTGACCCCATGCAGTCCCACGCATGCCACCCAGGAACATCCAGGTGTACAACCCCTCCCCCAACAGCCTGAACGTGCGCTGGGAGCCCGCCTCGGGCCAGGTCCAGCAGTACCGGGTGGCGTATTCCTCCCTGTCTGGAGTCAGACCCGTCGTCGAGTCGGTGAGTAAACTCTCTGCAGGCTGTTAAAAAACACAAACCGTCATTATGAGGCAGAATTCACCTCCAGACCAGGAAGAGGTGGTTTCCCCCCCGAGATCACCGTCTCAGCTCCCGAAGGATTACAGCTACAAGACAGAAAACGTGTAGCAAAGGCTGCAGGTCAACTCTTCTTGGATGTGATGTGTCTCCAGGAAATTCTTAAGATTAATGAAATTATATTTGAAAACATTGGAATCATCTCATCCCACAAGCAGCTCTTGTCTTGCTTGTTTTAAGATAAAGAAGATTCACATGACAGATAGGGCTGCAACTAATGATTATCTTCAATATCAACTGATCTGATGATTATTTTTATATATTTTTTTTCCATTAATTGATTGTTTATTTTGTCTTTAAAATGCTCAAAGAGCCCAAAGTGATATCTTCGGATTGTTATTTTGTTCGACCAAAAGTCCACAACGAGATAAGATATTCAATTTCCAGTGATATGAAACAGAGAAAATCTGCCAGATGAGATGATTTTAGCAGAGATGAACTGATGAAACCTCAGATTATCACATCCAGATGTAAATCATCTGTATTTTGATTTGGTGAGGGGTACATGACTTGTTTAGGACACAGAACATACAAAGTTTAAGACTTGGACTTAAATAGTAGGTCTTGACATGGCTTCTGACCTGGGACTTGTTGGTTTTGACTTGGTTCTTGAGGTGGGGCTTGTTGTCCTCGACTTGTGATGTTTTGGTCTTGACTTGGTTCTTGATTTTGCTATTTGTAGGTCTTGACTTTTTTCTTGACTTGGGACTTTTTGGTCTTGATACGAGATGTGTAGGGCTTGACTTAAGACTTTTAGGTTTTGACTTGGTTCTCGACTTGAGGCTTTTTGGTCTTTGTTTTGTTCTTGATGTGGGACCAGTTGGTTTTGACTTGGCTCTTGATTTGGGACTTGACTTGGGACCTGTAGGTCTCGACTTGGCTCTTGATTTGGAACTTGACATGGTGCTTGTAGGTCTTGATTTGTCTCTTGATTTGGGACTTTACTTGGGACTTGTTTGAACCTGATTTGGGAGTTTACTTGAGACTTGTAGCTCTTGACTTGGTTCTTGACTTGAGGTTTTTTGGTCTTTGCTTTAGTCTTGATGTGGGGCTTGTTGGTTTTGACTTGGGTCTGGATTTGGGACTTGACTTGGGACTCATTGGACCTAACTTGGGACTTTGCTTGAAACTTGTTGGTTATGGCTTGGCTCTTGATTTGGGACTTGTTGGACGTAACTTGGGACTTTATTTGAGACTTGTAAGTCTGGACTTGGCTTTTGATTTGAAACTTGTTGGACGTAACTTGGCTCTTGACTTGGGACCTGACTTGGGAATTGGGACTTTTAAGGTCTTGACTTTTTCCCACCTCTGGATTTTATTTTCACACTGACAGATGTTTATTTAGATTATACATTGTCACTGAACTCACAGCATCAGGTTGCATCTCTTTTGGTTGTCTTAAAGTTTAAATAAAGTTCTTTATTAAACCGGTGAAATCAGTGCCGGGTCGTAGTGGCTTTCACCGGGTCGGTGTATTTCATGGAAACATCATGTTGTCCATTTTGGCCGTTCCTGTTCTTATGTTTCACTAAGTGTTTGCGTTGATGTTAGACAGATGTTTGAGCAGCAGTTATTACAGCGATGCTCTTAAATATGGAAATCATGACTCGTCAGCTTTTTGTATTCCTCCATCAGCGCTGATTTAACGCTTCGGTGCAAATATCTGGATGTCGGTGAGACGAAAGAGTCTGAACTCTGACTGAGGTTTGGAAACATTACCAAGCGGCACATCTGTGACTGACATCAGTGAGAGCTCCTACGGTTGACGGAGTTTTCGGGGCCATACGGCTGTAATCTAATTTGGCTGTTTTGATGATTAGGTTCTGCTTTGATGATGCTGTGAAGCTGATATTACAGTTTATCATCCCCCCGTAGTCGCCACTTCCTCTATCTATCTTCACCTCTGTTGTATTTTATTTTAATTAACTTTGATTTTGTTTTGGTCTGAGAGGACGTTGGTTTGGCAGAGACACAAAGATGAGCTCAGAAACACAAAGATTCAACTCTTCATGACTAATTCAGTATAATTAAAATCAAACTGACCTCAGTTTACATCACAGATGTAGAAGCTGCTGTTTCATCAACAGAAGAATTCATATTTGTTATATCTCTAAGAGACGGTGTTGCTTTAAAAGAGACAATTCTAGGTTGGCATCATTGGTTGAGTTAAATTAAATAGATTTTAGAGTAGAAAGTTCAGCACTTTATGGCCAAAACTATGTGGAAACTGTAAGATGACGCCCACATGTGGTAGCTGATCATGTGATCCCAAAACCACGGTCATTAACATGCTGCTCTAACAGCCTCTTCAGGTTTCAGTCTTCCCACCAGGTTTTGGAACCTGCTGCAGAGATTTGCTCCCATTCAGACACAAAAAGCATTAGTGAGGTGTTGGAAGGCGTTGAGGTCAAGTTCTTCATCACCAAACTGGGAAAACCATCTCTTTATGGAGCTGGTATTGTGCTCTGGAGCAGAGAAAGAGACAATGCATGAATACGTACATGCTTCCGGATTATTGTTTTCATTCATTTGACTCATGGAACGTCCGGAAACTACCCGACTATCCAAGCTGGGTGTGTAAAGCAATTAATCCTTGTAAAGTGGAAGGAACCACGTTGGTACAACCAAAGAGATTGTGACCACCGATGAGGGTTCAGCTAGGCTAACCAGCTAACCGTAGCATTGTTAGACATTAGACGTTTCGAGGTAACAGCAAAGCATCCTCCATCTTTTAACAACTGGTGGTATGCTGCCTTCAAATGAGGTTCCATTTTCAGGGAAGTCCAGTACACAATAGGGATTTCACGATACCAAAAGTGTAGTAGTCGATACCAATACCAGTGAAATTCCACGATTCTCAGAACCCAATTCAATACCATGATAAAAAACAAAAGTAAAACAATAAATCCCATCATGCACTTCAACATAAACTCCTTTATTACCGTTCGTATTACTTGTGTTTGCTAATTTATAATTCATCCCTGATGATCCGCCTCGTTTCTTTCCAAATCTAGATTACCTTTGAACACATCATGATTCAGCGTTATGATGTTACCTTCTTCCAATACTCATTTTTACTGAATAGCTTGAACGCATCATAATGTAACTCAATGCAACCGCTGTTAACATTAGCTGTTAACGTTAGCTGTTAACGTTAGCTGTTAGCTCCATTATTTAACCAAGCAGGAATATGCTGCTAACGCTAACTAGCTCTCCTCCTGCTGATTTCAACTCAGATTTGTTGTTCACAGTTTAGCATTATCAGGGAAATCGTCCCCGAGATGATGGGACGCCGTTAGTCTTGAGCCCTGATCCCCAGACGGTACTGTAGAAATACGAGTACTGTCACGTTTTCAGAATTTTGGCATTGACTTGTTACCGAAGTATCGGTTCTCGTGACATCCCTTGTACACAATACGCACAACGTTTGAGTAGTTTACATACGTTTTAAGAACACTGTTGCTAAGTGACTTGTTCTGTTTTAAAAAAATGTGTGTGATCTATAGTTAAGTAGAAGGGCACTCGGAGAGCGCAGACCTCCGCCAAGACGGTCCAGAATGTAATGCTACACCCTTCCACCAGGTTTCATGAAAAGCTGGCCGGTAGTTTTTCCGTAATTCTGCTGACAAACAGACAAACCGAACCAAAATCATGACGTCCTTGGCGGAGGTGACTATCACATATATAATGAATAAGGAAAGGGTAAAAGGCATCAGTGAAAACCATTTTCTTGATGGGCCCCGTCGTGATGACACCATCTCAATGGATCATTAGAGTCGTCTCTTTAACACAATAACACAACGCCTCTTAAAAACCCATTTATTACCCAGAAGAACTGGGATTCTTTGGCTCCATTCACTGAGATTTACCTCAACCATTGAGCTCCATCTCAACCCCCGAGAGCAGCTCTGCCTTCAGGAAATGAGTGAATGACTCCAGTCCAACGTAATTCATCATGTTTTGAAAGGACAACAGCCAATCCATTGGCCACACTGTGGAGCTGACTGGAGGGATTTGACCCCGAGCCAGCAAGCGTATACAGTACGTGCTTCCAGTTGTGGGATCTCAACCACATCATCACCGAGAAACCCGTTTCATGGTCCGACGTGTGCCAGAAGCTTTGGGTCCAAAAAACCTCTGAGATATTTGCTTTAACCAAAACAAAAAGCAGCTCTGGATGAGGGTGGAAGTTCAACCAGAGGATACGTTTCCCATGATGTCATGGCCCATAAACGGGGATAAACGGCGCGATGATCCCGGCGATAAGAGACGGTCTGCAGTCGTCCTTGTTGTCAGAAATCAACGTGGTGTCTGAACCTCGCTCTGAGTCGCTCTCCAGCCGCTTCCTCGCAGAAACTGTTTATCCGTCGGTCCACTTACTGAATGAAGGATCTGTTTGGCGTGTAACCTCCCGGGGCTTTGTTAGTGTTTCAGGAGAACTCCGGGATGAGCAGTGAGGTCATTATGTACATTATCACTGCCAGATCTTTATGTCATGCATGAAGAGGCTCATTTGAATAACTCTGTGGTTGTCATGGTGATGATGTCTACTGTATATATGTTTTATGACCTTTGGTTTTTCTTCTCCACAAAGGTCCTGGTTCCAGGAAATACTAACAACGCCTTCCTGGACAACCTGATCCCAGATACTCCGTACTCGGTCACCGTCTCGGCTCTGTATGCCGACGGAGAGGGATCGCCGATCAACAGCAACGGCAAAACACGTAAGTGACAAGAGGCTGACTCATGCTGAGCACCGTCTACATCGATGCATCGTACACTTGAAGAAGTGTTCATCTTAACAAAACGAGGTCATCAGTGTTAACTCAGCTTCTCTAAACACATCTTATCTATTCAGTGGTGCTTCAGAACTCTGAGTTACATTTAAACAAACAACGACTACAAAGAAGAAACAGAACCAGAGAAGCCTGCACGGCCACCGCGGTCCAGCCAAAGTGGTTATAAAAACAGATTCGTTTATGGATTTATTTAACCTTGATGAACTTTGTAACAGCAGTTTGTCAGTGGATCCTTTTAAAACTCAGATGAAATGTAACTTCCTGTAAATGTTGTTGTGTCATTGTGTTGTTGTGTTTGTGCTGCAGTGCCGCGTGCCGGTCCCAGGAACATGCGTGTGTTTGAACCCACCACCAGCACCCTCACCCTCAGCTGGGACCATGCAGAGGGTCCCGTCAGGCAGTACAAGATCTCCTACGCCCCCATGACCGGAGACCCCATCACCGAGTTTGTAAGTACGCCGCTGAAAAATGTCTATAAACCCTCAATGCTCAACATCTTAAATGTAGAGATCAGCAGCAACAGTCCTGCAGGAGGAACTCGCTGCTGGATGCAGAACTCCGACATTAAACTCTGTTCTGTAAACAAGAAGCTCAACACATTATCAGTTTATCACCTCTGTTCAAGTCCAGTCTGTGAGCAACGTGTAATTTATGTTTTGTTCAAGTTTAAACTAGTTCGACGTCTCTTCCTGGTGCATTTATTACTGAAGTCACATGTTTTTACCTCCTGGCGGTTTTGGGGAAAAGACCTCGTATGTTGTCTTTAGGACTGTCAAAGTTAACGTGATAATAATGTGTTAACGCAAATTTGTTTTAACGTCACTAATTTATTTAACGCAGTCGATCTTTCTGGGCTGTAGCGGACTCAGCTTTAAAGCTAGAGCGATGTTACTTACACTAAATTTTGGTGAGGAAAAACTGGCATGGCCATTTTCAGAGGGGTCCTTTGACCTCTGACCTCAAGATAAGTGAATGAAAATACAACTCGACAAATAATGGAAATGCCAATTTCTAAGAATTTAAAAATGAAAACGGCATTTGACATTTAATTTTCAAGGACTTTTCAAGGACCTACTTTACATTGGACAATATTAAAATGTTAGGTCACATTTGGAAAATTTGTTAATTTATTTTCATTTTCATTTTTTACTCAAATTACACATACATATGTGCATGTTTCATTTTCAAGTTATCATTCATATTTATATATAAATATTTGTCCACTCCCATGTTGATAAGAGTATTAAATACTTGATAAATCTCCCTTTAAGGTTCATTTTGAACAGATAAAAAATGTGCGATTCATTTTCGATTAATTGCGATTAAATATTTCAATTGATTGACGGTCCTAGTTTTCTTACAAGATGTCTTTTACCAGATTTCAGTCCTGTCCAGGCTGCATTACAGTGTGAAGAACAGCTGGTCTTAACCTTTAAAACAAATCAAAAGCACTCATTAAAGACAGAATAAAACTCAATAATTCAAAATGGGAGAAAACTTTAGAAGCAGACACATTTTGTTAAGACACAAAGAAAATGTGTCTCATTTCATCCACTCTCCGTTTCAGCAATAATGAGATTAATGTCAGGTTATTATTTAGGATAAATGTGTCATATAAACTCTGGATAAACTCTCGCCGTTCGCCCTTCGCCGTGATGATCCCTGCTAACCACGCGGTGACATCACATCTCAGGATTCCCTTGGCCGGTTCAGGTTATAAATCACCGATTAGTGAGACTAATTACAGGCTCTGTTAAAGAAACACTGTAATTTGCTCGGTAATAGCGTTATTAATAGTCTTTAATAAGGAGTTGGAGGCGGAGGCGGACCAGCTGTGCTCCCAACCCTCCCCTTGTTAGCAAAGCACCTGCTCTGCATGATGACGTCGGCTCGCTGCGGCGGAGGGACGGCGATGAAAGGATTCCTCCAGACGGGGACCGACGGGGGAACTTAGGACCGTTTATATAAACACGCGCAATTATTACAATTTAGCATCTGCGGCTAATAGAGGAGGTTCAGTTTGTGCTTCCAAGAGCAAAACTCAACGGCAATTTTCTGCTTCAGGACACAAAATGATTCCTTCCTGTTTATTACTCTGGAAAGTTACGGCTCAGAGGGTAACACCGTGTGGAAATTCACAGATTTCACAACACCAACAACTCCCTCAACCCCGCGTCCCTCCCAGAGTACACACATTACACTGTTTATACTCTCACATATTCATGAAAGGGATGTTTAGTGGCATTTATGCATCAGTTAGATTTGCAAACACGTCTGTTTTAATCAAACTCAGTGCAGTTTGTTTGGTAGTTGTGAACTCAGTAGTCGTACTCTGGTGTGGACCAGAGCAACCATTCCAGGACCGCTATGAGACGTGGTGTCGGACCGTTTCTATGCCAACCAAAACACAGGCTGCCTGCGCAGGTATTAGTTGAGATGGACTCAGGTAAACGACAGGTTAACAGGAGAGGGAGAGGACGGACTGATGTTTGTTTGACATCTGGGCCGAAGAGAACAAACAGAATACGCGAGCAGCCTCCCAGTTACCTGAGAGATAGACGAGCAGACACACCAGAGGGCTGTCACAACATCCTTCTAGAGAGTCCCCGTTATTCTGATTCTCTGAATGTAAACAGAGATTAGTTGTGAGTGGGAGATCCTCTGTGGTGACTCTGTGGTGACTCTGTGGTGGTGTGTTGATCCTCAGACGGTGGTTCCCGGGAACAGAAACAACGCCAGGCTGCAGAACCTGCTCCCCGACACCCCGTACAACATCACCATAGAGGCCGTCTACGCCGAGGGTCCCGGAGGGTCACTCAATGGAAACGGACGTACAAGTGAGACAGCCGCTCTTTAAGAACTCAGATTCAGAAGAAGCTCTGCTCTCTCTTTCTGCTGCTGAGAGATGTTGATGGATGTTGATGGATGTTGATGGATGTGGTGAAGTGGAAGTCAGTCCTCAGTCAGTCTACACAGGATGCGTTCAGGCATAGTACTGTCTGTAGGCGTTTTGTGTTTTAGCAACACACAGTCACTGTAGTAAAGTGTGTAAAACAAAGCAAACAGGCTGTGTAGCTCAACCTCCAGACTTTACTAGTTTTACAGTAGCTGATTTATTAACAGCAGGTTTCTCAACACGTCTGAGACCTCTAATCTTTAACAAGCTCCTGTAGAAGGTGATAATGTTACAGATTTCAGCTTTAACAGCAACACAACGACGGCTCCATACTGAGTACTATAGTACTACATATATAGTATAGAGTACTATAGTACATACTATGTAGCGCACAGAGTTTAACCCTTTGAGCTCTGCATTATACATATTTCCCAGTGACCACATCGGGGTTTTTGCTTATTGTGATGTCATTTCTTGGAGCTGAATTATACAACAACATTTCCAAAATCGTACAGTGCAATGCCCAACTTTAGTTTCCGCTGCAAAAACAATGAATGCTCTAGCTATTAAGTTTTTTTAAATTTGAGATAGATTCAAACAGGATCATGCAACCAGCGATGTGGTTTCAAGTCAAACAGCAGATTAATCACCAGTTATATTTGATTCTTTTGGGATCCACAGAATGAAACAGACTGAAACTTGGAAACTTATGGTGATATTAATGAGCTTTCAGGCAATTACCTTTTAAATAATATAACTTTTTGTTTTGTTGATATTAAGTGATATTGTTATTAAAAGAAGTAATTTGCCTTCCAAACTTCCTCATTTAAAAATATTGTCACTTACATTACTTCATGTAAAAATCCTTGAAAAAACAAGTAACAGATTTCTTCAAATTTACTTGTTGCAAGAAAAATACAGTTTTATTTCTGAGAAGTAAAACTACTGAAACACCAGATTAAAGCATCTGTAGATTCAGTTCACTTTGAAATAGAAATGCAGTCTGATGGGAATCGTTGTTGGTGTTGTTGACCTGTGTCTGCTCTGTGTGTTTCAGTCTGGATGTTGAGTGTTGTTGATGATGTTGACCAGTGTCTGCTCTGTGTGTTTCAGTCTGGATGTTGAGTGTTGTTGGTGTTGTTGACTAGTGTCTGCTCTGTGTGTTTCAGTCTGGATGTTGAGTGTTGTTGATGATGTTGACCTGTGTCTGCTCTGTGTGTTTCAGTCGGGATGTTGAGTGTTGTTGGTGTTGTTGACCAGTGTCTGCTCTGTGTGTTTCAGTCTGGATGTTGAGTGTTGTTGGTGTTGTTGACCTGTGTCTGCTCTGTGTGTTTCAGTCTGGATGTTGAGTGTTGTTGATGATGTTGACCTGTGTCTGCTCTGTGTGTTTCAGTCTGGATGTTGAGTGTTGTTGGTGTTGTTGACTAGTGTCTGCTCTGTGTGTTTCAGTCTGGATGTTGAGTGTTGTTGATGATGTTGACCTGTGTCTGCTCTGTGTGTTTCAGTCGGGATGTTGAGTGTTGTTGATGATGTTGACCTGTGTCTGCTCTGTGTGTTTCAGTCGGGATGTTGAGTGTTGTTGGTGTTGTTGACCAGTGTCTGCTCTGTGTGTTTCAGTCTGGATGTTGAGTGTTGTTGGTGTTGTTGACCTGTGTCTGCTCTGTGTGTTTCAGTCTGGATGTTGAGTGTTGTTGGTGTTGTTGACCTGTGTCTGCTCTGTGTGTTTCAGTCTGGATGTTGAGTGTTGTTGGTGTTGTTGACCTGTGTCTGCTCTGTGTGTTTCAGTCTGGATGTTGAGTGTTGTTGATGATGTTGACCTGTGTCTGCTCTGTGTGTTTCAGTCTGGATGTTGAGTGTTGTTGATGATGTTGACCTGTGTCTCCTCTGTGTGTTTCAGTCTGGATGTTGAGTGTTGTTGATGATGTTGACCTGTGTCTGCTCTGTGTGTTTCAGTCTGGATGTTGAGTGTTGTTGATGATGTTGACCTGTGTCTGCTCTGTGTGTTTCAGTCTGGATGTTGAGTGTTGTTGATGATGTTGACCTGTGTCTCCTCTGTGTGTTTCAGTCGGGATGTTGAGTCCCAGGAACCTGCGTGTCTCAGATGAGTGGTACACCAGGTTCAGGGTGGCCTGGGACCCGGTATCAGCTCCAGTCCAGGGATACCGACTCATCTATGCTCCTGCAGGTGAGAATATGTGTTGGAAGTCCAGAGAACTAAAACTCTGCTTCCTCTTATAACATACAGCGACTGAGCGAACTCTGGCTGGACTCTGAATGAAGAGTCTCGCTATTACAGAGAGAGCACAATATTGATTAACTGTCAGCCTCGGTTTTGACCAGTGAGAATCAGTTGGAGGTACGCTGAACTCTGTCTGTTTGATGACGCACGGAGCAGGTTAGGACATCTTCATTAGGAAAAACTGAAACTATCTGATGTCCAGTTAAGAAGAGGAGTTAGAAGGGAAAGCTTGGTAACTACTCATTAAAGTAAAAATAAAGAAAAAGAGAAAATAAAGAGTTGTTGTTTCACTCAGATTGTGAAGAATTGGTGCTCGAAGGGCTCGATGTTGAACTTCTGCTTCCCAGATAGTTGTGATCAATGTTTGGTTACACAATGTTTTTATCTCTGTTGTGTCTCCAGGCTCGGACCGGCCCGTAGACTTCTTTGTGGGCGATGTGACGTCGTACACGCTGCACAACCTGCTGCCTGGAACCACCTACGACCTGAAAGTGATCGCTCAGTACTTCGGCGGCGCGAGTGGACCGCTGCCCGGGCAGGGAACCACACGTACGTACAGGAACTCTGTGGGGAAAGACACATACTGTCAAGAAATGTAAATCCAGATCTCAACCGTTTTCTCCAACGTTGATGTTTCTATGAAGAATTGAAGACTTGTTTCCAACAACTTGAGATCTGCTTGGACTTATCGTACATGACGTACAAACTGCTCTGGTTTATGGTGTTTTGAGACATTATAAAAATGCTGCTGTAAAAGTACATTTAACGTTCACATAAACCAGAGCAGAAGAAGTATTTCTCAAACCGTTTCACAGGATATTTCTGAAACGTTTGACTGAAACTGTCTCTCTGATGTGATGTGTGATTTCTGTCATCTGCAGTCTACCTGAACGTGACCAACATCGAGACGTACGACGTTGACCACGACAAGTTTTGCATCAAGTGGACCGCTCACAGGGCGGCCACGTCCTACCGCCTCAAACTCCACCCAGCGGACCGTA
Organism: Sebastes fasciatus; assembly: GCF_043250625.1. Taxonomy (NCBI): domain Eukaryota; kingdom Metazoa; phylum Chordata; class Actinopteri; order Perciformes; family Sebastidae; genus Sebastes; species Sebastes fasciatus. The sequence continues at coordinate 28,632,329 of NC_133812.1, forward strand.
AGTCTCCTCCAGTTCCACCACATGCACCGTTTTCAGGACTGTTTTTAAGCGCCTGCTTTAGGTTCTCATGTTCTCGGGTTGTTTGTCCGTCCGTCCATTCTCGTGAACGTGATATCTCAGGAACACCTGGAGGGAATTTCTTCAAACTTGGCACAAACGTCCACTTGGACTGAAGGATGAGCTGATAGGAGTTTGGTGGTAGATATTGTGTAGTCTGAACCAGCCGTTTCAGTGATGCTGATCAATGTGCATTGTCCCAGGAGAGAAAACCCCAAACAGCCACAACACAAATTCATTTCTCATTAAAATGTCTTGTAGATGATTTTGTAATAAACTAGATAAAAGCCATGTTGCTATGCCAACAACAGCAGCCTTAGCTGTCCTCACTAATCCTGCCCCACCACTACTACCTGCTGCAGAAGCATTAGATTCACGTGTGCACCTGACGCCGGCGGCGGTGTGGTCCACTTAAACACTCAGATCCTGATTGGAGGTGACTGGTTCGAGGCGGTGCATGTGGTAACGTGTGCAACGAGACTCCCAGCAGATGTTCATCTCCAGATGAGCTCATCTCGGTGCTACAGGCGTAACCTTCACGGCGTTTAGCGGACTGTGTCGGCTGTCGGGATCACGTCTGGACTGTTTTCTCCTCCCAGAGACTGTTTATCTTCAGGCCTCCTCCTCCTCGTGATTATTACTCCAAGCAGGATGCACGTCTTGGCGTGGATTGAAAGCGTCCGACCACCGGGCTTTTTTTAATTGTGTCTGAAGATCACATCCTTTTCAATTACTGCGGGGGTCTTTGAATGCCATCTGGTTCTTATTCACACGTTGGACACGGGTTAGCGGTTAAAGAGGAGGAAAAACCCATCCATATTTAAATATCTATATGGTAGTCATTAGCCGATCGGGACGTTGTGACGGGCTGCCAGAACAAATGTGTGTCTGCTAGCGTGAGACAGATGATAGCTCTAACCACAACCAGAGGATCAGAACCGCTCCGTCGCTGCTCTCAAGTCAACAAATCAGTAGACAGCGGGCTGGAAAACCTGAGATTCTACGCTGATATATCCTCCGTATTTTTAAAACCCCTGAAGTTAGAAGGAGAACATGTGGCTGCCAGTTCTTTAGGAGTTCTCTAATAGCAGCTGAAATATCTCAGGGATTATATTTAGTCAACATCGCTCTGTATCTTGATAAATGAGGGGCCACTGTTCTGGAGCAGATCGGACCGAGAGGCTCGCGTGTTTTCCCAGAACGATTTATATTAAGTGACTTCGATCATAACTTGTTGACATTACAGAGCTCATTCTGAAGGTATTGCGTCATGACAGAGAATGATGAAATCCTTCTAGGTTCTTCTACCCGAAAAAGCCCCACTGAAAAGCAGCGCTCATCATGTCTGGCAGCTTCCTCTGAGATAAACAGGCTTTGTTTGTTTGTGCTCAGCAGAACGCAGAGTGTAAATAGGAAACCTCATCATTAATAGATCACTGCCCGGCCCTGCAGAGACGTAAACATTTCACTGTTGTTGGGTCGAGGGCTTTCGTGGAATTTAAGCAGCATTAACTGATCTTTTATTTTCCTCCGTTAGCAACAAAACAGAAAATACAGCAACACAGAACTACAGATTAAAAAGCCCAAAGGCTCAAATATACGGTTTCCCTGCATGATGGCGGCTGGATGTGTGATGTGATTTTATTCTGATTGATACTCTGAAGATTGGTGGATTAAATATCTCTCCTTCCTCCTGCAGCCTCCAGTAACGGACAACATGAGATCACCATCCCCGCCGGTGTGCCTCAGTACTGCTTCGACGGACTTTCTCAGGACGCTCTGTACACCGCCACCGTCTTCGTTCAGACGCCGAACCTGGAGGGTCCAGGAGTCAGCGCCAAAGAGAGAACACGTGAGTTGTTGTTTTAATCTTCCAATTTCTGTCATCACACTCATCGGAGCCTCATCAGATCAGTAGTACTAAATTTGCAACTTAGCTATGAGACATGTTTAAATACAGTAGAAACAGCATCCGACATAAATGAACATTTCTATGTTTTAGAAATTTCTACGTTTTAAAAATAAATGTAGCCAGTAATTAATTGATACAATTTTAAAAATAAAATAAATGCCAAAATAAATAATAATACATATAAAAATTAATTCATTAATTAATTTTAAAATTAATAAAAAAACAACAACAAATAAAAGGGAAAATTAAACAAAATAGAAAATTAATTAATTAATTAAAGTAAATAAATAAATATGTCATTAAATGTAACAAAAATAATATTAAAAATAAATGTAGCCATTAATGATAAAATTATAAATATAAAATACATTTTAAAAAAATAGGACAGAATCTGTCAAAATAAAAAGTAAATGAATAAATAACTCGATAAATATATAAATAAATATGTCATTAACTGTAACAAAAAATATATCAAAAATAAATGTAGCCATTAATTAATTGATAATAATAATTAATAATAATAATTAATATATAATAAATGCATAAATAAATAAATAAAGATGAATGTAAAAATAAATAAATAATTAATGAAATCAAAAATAAATAAATGAATTTTAAAATAAAAAATAAAAGGTCAAATTAAACAAAATAGTAAATAAATAAATAAGTGAGTTAATACAAAGATAAATAAATAAAGATTTATGTTATATACAGCCGTCGCCTCAAATGTACAACAGAAAACATGATTGTAGGAACGAGCTCTGAGATCTTTCCAAACTGTAAACTGTGATGTCTGAGACATGAAGCCTGATACAAACAGAGAGTGACATCACCTCACAGCGCCGTTCCAACACGATGACCTCATCACACGACATGTTTACTGTTGTTCTGTATTTATTATAAATACACTGATGGCAGTTTTTGTTTCTCACAGTGGTGAAGCCAACTCCAGTTCCAACGCTCCCACCGACCCCAGCGCCTCCTCCCACCATCCCCCCGGCATGGGCAGGTAAGCACCCACAATCCTTTGCTGTGAATGAAACTGAAGTAATGTTTTTTTGTAGCACAGCTGTCTGTGAATACAGCTGTCTTTCTGTCTTACACTTATTTACATAAAGCAGTGATATCACGACGGCTGATAGTCACCACTCAACTCAAATGTCTGGTAATCGATAAACACGGACACTCCTCGTCCCGAGACGCAGCTCAGCACTGTGTGTCTGTAGCTCAATGAGTAGAGCGGGTCGTCCTTTAAGGTCGGCGGTTTGATCCCTGGTTCGTACCGTCTGCATATTGAAGTGTCCTTGAGGGAGACACTGAACCCCCAAGTTGCTCCCCGGGTGCTTCACAGCAGTCCACCGCTCCTACAACGCTTAGGATGGGTTAAATGCAGAGGTCAAAGGTCTTTATGGGGGTCCAGGGGGTCTTTAGGGGGAGATAGCAGGTCAACAGTAGATGTCACATAGAAGTGGTGTACATCATCTGAAAGCTGAGAACCTGAAGATTAATTTGAGATGCTGCTCAGCGCTGTGTGTCGAGTTGTTTGTTTTATATACATTTTAAAGTGCATCAGGGTTTAGAACATTATGATAGAAGTATACGATGGTCATCCCCATGCTCTATTATGTCTCATATGTTCATACCATTTGTTACACAGATTTGGTGCTACATTTAACCATTTGTTACCACTGGAGAATTGATCAAAATGATCAATAATCCCTCCAAAATACCACATTAGGACACCGAGACCTTGAGGAACACCATAGAAAAAGCCATGCTGTGATTTGGAATCAAAACTTTTTTGACATTTTTGAGATTTCTGCAAGAATTTGCATTTTTCGGTGATTGAATTGCAAGCAAAAAATTGCATGCTTTTTAATGGAACCGTAATTAAAATAATAATGGAACTAGATGGCACTCAGCTTGTGGTGCTCAAAACGCCAAAAAATACATTTGAAAAACTCAAAAGCGACATCTCTGTTCAGAAATCCTGACGCTGTTACTCAAGATAATCGACAGACCTTGTTGTGAGCAGTTTCATGTAGGAACTATCTTCTTCTAAGGAGGATGCCTTTAATATTTACATCTTGCGTATGGTGATATCACGAGCTCCTCGTCCATGAGTCGATGCACGCTTCCTTCTGCGCGGTGATACGGTAGCGTCAAGTGCAACTCTGGTGAAAACTCTAGTCTGACCTTTGCACCTTTGTCAGACAGCGCTGACCTTTTAAGGGAACTGAAGAGTCCAGAGTTTCCTCTGTTGGAGGACAAACTGCTCCACAAGAGACACACAGTTTGCAGACGGTTGTGCGGCAGGAATCACTGGTTCAGATATATGTATATGTTAGATGAACGTATATGTTTTGTATAAAATGTGTGGACTTATTGTTCTTTTAGTGACGGAGCAAACTAGCTCAATATTTCCGTTAACTGAGAGTTCAGTGAGTCTTTTTTTAATGAAATGATGAGAACAGAAGAAGTTAAAACCTCGTCCCAGGACGCCATAAAGCGCTGACACATTCAGAACCAGCAGGTCCAACATCCCAGAAGGACTGTCAGAGGAAAACCTGGATCACCCCGGCACTGAATGGATCGAGTCTTTTCATTCAAGCTCGGCTCTGATTGGAAACTCCTCAATGCGGCGGCGTTCTGGCCGAGGCGGCGGTTCGAGCGCCTTCTGGATCCGACTCGCGCCAGCGGTGAATTAATAGCCGCCACATGTGCTGCTGGCACCGCGGGGCGCGGGAAGGGGAACACGCCCGTTTAGTGGAAAACAGACGAGTTTAGAGAATCAGTTTGTGTCTCGTATTGTGTGAAACTTGTTTATAAATCTCTGAGCGGCTGCATCACATGAGGCAAGATTACTCAAAGCTTTTTGGCCGATTCGTTTTCGTCTGACAGGAACCGATTAACGAGAGCTCACTTTCAACCTTCTGGTCACCAAATGTGGCTTGTTTTTTATTTTTATCGGTATTTACTATCCGCGATCCCATCACATCATTTTCTCAGACTTTTCTATGTCCTCCAGCTCACAAACAATAACGATGCCGTGTGTTGATGCCGTTTTCTCTGCCAGTGTTTGTGGTGCTGCCATGTCTGGAGGACGGAACCTGCCAAAATAAATAAATAAAGGAATAAATGAATAAATGACTCGATAAACAAATATGTCATTAAATGTAACAAAAATAATATTAAAAATAAATGTAGCCATTAATTAATTGATACAATTTTAATTATAAAACAAATGCTAAAATAAATAAAAATAAATGTAAAAATAAATATATGCAAAAATAGATACATTTATTTGAAAATTAATTAAAAATAAATATATTAACAAATAAAAGGGAAAATTAAACGAAATAGTAAATTAATTAATTAATTAATACAAAGATAAATAAATAAATATGTTATTAAATATAACAAAATAATATTTAAAAAGATTGTAGCCATTAATTAATTGATAAAATGTTTTAATATAAAATGAATAAAAAAAATAGGCCATCTGCCAAGAATCTGCCAAAATCAAAAATAAATGAATAAATAAATAAATACATGACTTGATAAATAAATATGTCATTAACTGTAACAAAAATTATTTTAAAAATAAATGTAGCCATTAATGAATTGATACAATTTTTGATATAAAAAATTAAAATAAATGCATAGATAAATAAAAAAAATGCAAAAATAAATAAATGAATTTTAAAAATAAAAATATTGAATACATAAAAATAAAAGGGAAAATTAAATAAAATAGTAAATAAATAACTGAATTAATACAAAGATAAATTTATGTTGCATTTTATCAATTAATTAATGGCTACATTTATTTTTAAAACGATTTTTTTTACATTTAATGACATATTTATTTAGTCATTTATTTATTTATTTATTTTAGATTTTTGCAGGTTCTGTCCTCCGTAGCCCTGAGGTCTGGCCGGTGGACTTTAAAGCTCCATGCTGACTTATATTTCTTGCCTCAGTTTGTAGAGGTGCCAAGGCAGATGTGGTGTTCCTCATCGACGGCTCCTGGAGCATCGGCGAGGACAGCTTCACCAAAGTCGTGCACTTTGTCTCCGGCATGATCTCTGCCTTCGATGTCGTTGGACCGTCAGGGATGCAGGTTGGTATTGATCCAGTGGCTGGACAGTAGAACGCTCTGACGTCAATACACAATAGTTTTTATTTGCACATTTAAAACATAGAGTAATGAAGCTCAATGTGTGCAGTATGTATACATGATTATAACTTTCTTGCGTTATACAAAATGTCAGTTTTCCTTTTTAAAATCATGATGTTAAAGATTGTCCTGCTGGTGAAACTGAACTACTGTATCTATATATATATGTATCTATACCTATATCTGACTGTACGTGACCTGGTTTCTTGCTGATGTCCGTGATGTGATCCTCCCATCAGGTGTCCTTCGTTCAGTACAGCGACGACGCAAAGACCGAGTTCAGGCTGAACGCTTATAAAGACAAAGGCATCGCCATGTCTGCACTTCACCTCATCCGCTACAAGGGAGGAAACACCAAGACAGGTTTGACCGCACGCCAAACGCCTCGGTGACAAAGACAGACAGACGGTCCGTTAGTTGTTTTACTGACACAGTTTCTCTCTGTCGAGCAGGAGTGGCGCTGAAACACACCTACGAGAAGGCCTTTTCTATTGCGAACGGGATGAGGAGAAACGTCCCCAAGGTGGTCGTCACGATCACAGACGGACGCTCTCAGGACGATGTGAAGAAGAACGCCGCCAAGCTGCAGCACGCAGGTAACGACATTATATCAGTCCTATTTCTATTAGCTTGACCTGTTAGAAAAAAGAACAATGAACTTTTAGTTACTACAGACCAGTTTCATCTTTTAGTTTGACAGTCATTTTTAGTCAAATAGAAACATCTTGCACCGATCTGAATAATGAATATCACTGAAACTGCTCTGGTTCTGGTTTGCGTGGCTGGTTTCCGTCTCTCTGGGATCATTAATCAGAATTAGTTGCAACTGAAGGCAGAAATCACAGCAGTAAACTTCTTATATTCTGACTGTATTTCTACATCGTGTCTTCAGGTTACAGCGTTTTTGCCATCGGCGTCGCCGACGTGGACTTCGTGGAGCTGCAGGAGATCGGCAGCAAACCCAGCGACAGACACGTCTTCGTCGTGGACGACTTTGACGCTTTCGACACCATCAAAGAAAACCTGATTACCTTCATTTGTGAAACCGCAACTTCCTGTAAGTTTGCACAAAATCTACTTCAGCAAAAACAACCTGGAAGGTTTTAAATGTTCCGTTCATATAAATGTCGTCTCTTCTTGTTCCACAGCGTGTCCGCTGATCTTCCTGAATGGATTTACGTCACCTGGTGAGTGCAAACAACGACGCAGGAAGCTGAGATTGGATTTAAGTTCATCCTGAACTCCTCAGTCAAAGCTCCTGATTGGTTGTGTTTCAGGCTTCCGGATGCTGGAGGCGTTCAACCTGACGGAGAAGACCTACGGCTACGTTAAAGGCGTCTCCATGGAGCCGGGCTCCTTCAACAGCTACACGGCGTACAGACTCCACAAGAACGCCTTCCTGACTCAGCCCACAACGTGAGTCTCACATGATACAACACTCACTATGTTGCCTCTTGTCTCTGTGGAAGGTTGTGTGAACCGTGTTTTTCCAGCATCGACCTGCTTTGCGTTCATACTGTTGTAGATTTGAGACTTAAACACGTCTTGGAGGAAAGCTGCTCCGGAGGCTGAAATGACACTTTGAGCCCCGTGCTCAGTAACCCCGTTCAGTAAACCATCCATGTCTTTTCACCCATGTTTTAAATATGACACAGAGGTTTTCCTGCAATAGGCCTCGATCAGACAGAGATGCGTCGCCACAGATGCTTCAAAAGCACCTCGGCAAAGTGCGTCGGGCAAAAACAGCGGTGCGCTCGTAGAGCGGGGCTGTGTGCTTGCAACCGAGCAAATGTGATCTCTCCTTCTCTTTGTAGCGTGCATGAAACCATCACGACATAAGATATGAATTCCCCCTCTCTCTCAGTCCAACAGCTAACTAGCTGTGTATCGGTTCAGTTCCTCCCGTCGAGTTAAAGCTCAACCAGTGAGGTTTCTCTCCCTTCAGAGCATCATTAAGAAGAGCTCCTTTAAGTCGTTAAGACACCATTTGAATGATTCATTGATTTATCTTTAGTTAATTGCTCTTATTGTCTACCGTCGTCTTGTTGATATCATGACACTAAGAAGCTAAAGAGTCCTGTTCTGCCAGCTGTGTCTCGACTGTTTGAGCTCGTTCTCTTTACAAACTGGGTCAGTGGATTTACGACGCTGCTCAGTGAGGTCACACAGCGCCGACCGAGCTGCAGGTCACGACACAACGCAGCCAGCCAGCCTCCATCCTTCTTCTTCTTCTTCCTCCTCCTCCAGTCTGAAGCCTCCGACAGGCCACTGAGTACAAATCTAACCGCAAACTAGACTGTTAACACTGGCCACCGCCCAACGCAGGCGTCCCCAATCCAGAACATCACATGCAACACCAAAGAGGTGGAAAACAGCTTGAGTTCTGACTCCTCTCCAAGTTTGACTTTTCCAAAATGTGTAGTGACATCAGAGGAACAAATGAGAAACATCCTGCTCCGAGAGATATAAAAGAAAAAATACGAGCCGGTGGTGGAAACACTGTTAAAATCCTTTTACTCGTGTAGAAGCAGCAACACGTCATTACAACGGAGTTTATACGTCCCATTCAGAGCTGGAAGTAGTATACCTTTACTGCAGTAAAAGTACTATTACCTCACCGTGAAAATACTCCACTACAAGGAAAAGCTCTGCACTCAAAACTGATGTGTCAGTGGTGAGAAAAGTTCATTTCAGACCCTGAGTAGAAGTATAAAGTAGCATAAAGTACCTTGAATAAGTGTTGTATTTGTGTAACTGTACTTGTGCTAGTATCCTCTTTACCCTCTCTGCTGCTGTCTGGATCACAGGTGATCATATGAATCCAACATGTGGTGTGTCTGTGTCTCCTGAACAGAGAGATCCACCCTGACGGTCTCCCCCACGCCTACACCATCATCCTGATGTTCCGCCTCCTGCCCGACTCGCCCAGCGAGCCCTTCGACATCTGGCAGGTGTCAAGCAAAGACCACAAGCCAGAGACCGGCGTCACCATCAACCGTAAATACCCTCCTGTGTTCTGATCCACTGATCCACTGGTGTGTGTGTGTGTGTGTGTGTGTGTGCGAGTGCATGAGGAGCAGCTGGGCCTCATTGTGTGTGTTCATGGACAGAGTAGAGTAGAGTGGGCTGTAATGAGCCGGCCGTGCTCCTCCGGCTGCTGATAACCGAGCCGACTCCTTTTGACAACAAAATGGCCGAAAAATGTCTGAAAATATGTCTGAAAAAGGCTGAAGAAAGGCCGACATATATCCAAAAGAAATGTCCGAAAAATGACCAAAAGAATTCTGGAAAATTACCAAAAAATTTACGAAAGTAGGCCGAAAAAAGTCAGAAAAAAAGTCTGACATATGTCCAAAAAAATCCGATAAAATGTCTGAAAAGATTTGCAAAAATCAGTCCGAAAAAAATCTGAAAATGTAAAAAAAAAAGGCTAAACAAAGGTGGACATATGTATATCCCCAAAAAATCCGAAAAATGTCCAAAAAATGCACGAAAGAAGGCCAAAGAAAGGCAGAAAAAAGTCTGACATATGTCCAAAAAAATCCAATAAAATGTCTGAAAATAAGTCTGAAAAAGTAAAAAAAACAAAACAACAAAAAGGTCAAATGTCTGAAAAAAGGCTGAAGAAAGGCAGACATATAGCCGGAAAAAATTCTGTTTCGGCTCGCTGCAGTTTGTTTTGGTTGACGGATACGGAACGGATATGACGTCACGTTACTCAGACTACAACAATAAAAGCGGTAACTTCCTTCTACCTCCACATAGACTCAGATGAAGTAAGTATATCGATTCTGGCTTTAAAAAGTCGCGATACATAACGGATAAAAATAATGTTCCCACCCCTACCAACTGGCATCGTCAAGGTTACGTGATATGTCGCCGCAAAGTGCTGTCTCATTCATATTTAAACCATTACGAGCCCTGGCAGCCTCTCACACTCAACCGTTTACCAGCTGACGTCAGTGAAGTCTCTGAGGGTTCAGGACTTAAGGCCTTAGTGGGAACTCTGGGATCGGGCCTTAGTGAACAAGACAGAAAACAGCTGAAGGATTAGCTGCAGCTTGTTCCTCATGTTAACACAGTTTTTATGTTTCAGACTGTTGCATGATGACATTCGAGTCTCAGAGTGTTATTTCCAGGAGTTTGTTTGCAGGAGAATTTGCATAATGTTTTTGTGAATGAGGCAAATGAATTCAGTTTGAATGTGGACCTCAGAGTGTTTAACATGTCGGTTTGTCTCTCTGCTCAGCCTCCAGACAGACGGTGTCCTTCTACAACAAAGACACCAGCGGGGAGATCCAGAGGGTCACGTTCGACAACGATCGAGTGAAGAGGATCTTCCACGGCAGCTTCCACAAGGTGAGAACCAGCAGAGAGCTGGATGGACACAGACCTGATGAACCTGCAGCATGAAACAGACGTGCAGGAGGAGAGATCCCTAGACAGCAGTCTGTGAGGGGGTTTTAGGGTCCAAATGTGTCTTTAACGGTTGAATTATATCACGTTCTTTAAGTTCTAGGCGTGACACATCAATCGAATCGCTCCTCTTTGTTCTCGCTGGACATCCCGAGGTCATGCAGATACCTGAGATTCCAAATGTGTTGTATATTACAGTCGGAGCGGCTCACATGCAACTACAGACGTGTTCCTGAAGAGTTATGTGGGCTCAGACTAACAGATGGTCCTCTGCAAGGTTGTAAAAATGAAACCCCGAGCGACGCAGAGCGAGGCTGCGTTTTCATTTTTATTGATTGCATCCAGTTCAGACTCTAATGGACTGAAGGAGGTAGACACCGACTGCATCGGCTGGGTGTGATAAAGATGATCAATAGACGGTGTGACTCATGTTGAATATCCAGCCAGAGGTGGAGCGATGGACGATGATTACCACTTCATAGTTAAGAGACTCACTTTCCTGCTTGTCTTCCAGTAGCTCCACTTTGTGCCTCTCATGTAATCATTATTTAATATGAGACTTCTGCAGGATGAGTTTACAGATACCAAACTAAAACAGGTCATTTAACAACACTAACTGTAGTTTTGAAGACATTTTAAGGCTCCTCAAAGTAATTCAAATGTATTTATATACAGTAGAGACACACACAGACATCAGTCACAAAGTGCTTAACGAGGGCGTTATCTAAACATGCATGAAAGAGATGGTATAAAACGAGGTGAACACAGGAGCCAAGTGTTTAAGAAGTGAAAACTAAAACACAAAACACAAGAAAGAAAAACAGAAAAAAGGATGGCTGTCAAAGTTAACGCGATAATAATGCGTTCTCACTCTTTCGCTCCACCTCTCACGTGCATGCTGCTCACTCCACACTGCAGAAGAGTTAGTTTAGCTCTGAGAATATCTAGTGAATGTTCAGTGGACGTTTGTGCAGAAATAACTGCTGCAGCTCCTCCAGACCAACAGAGGTTTCCCGTGTCTTGTGAAGTGACGGGGCTCCGCAGCGAGAAACGTTATCGTCTCCCCCGTTCCCTCCGGCCGCGGTCGGGAGGCTGAGGCGGGAAAAGCCAACACTAGGATCAGCATTGATTCATGGAGAGACCTTGGTCTGGTCAGCTAACATTACTGCCAAGCAGCTGAAATATAGAGTGATATTGTGCTTTTAGCTGACGTGTGTCTCCTCACTGTGTTGAGCGATGCTCCTTCATGTCTATGTAGAGCGAGCACAAGCGCCAGCAACAGGACGCTGACTTTCATTGACTTAACGGCCACAGGTGTCGCTGTTAACAAGACATTTATGATTCTTACATAGAGTCCCTTTAACTTCAGACAATCATGTGATTAATTGCGATTTAATATTTGAATCAATCGATAGCTCTTGTTTTTATTTTAGATCGGTTCAAACAGGATCAAACCGGATTATAAGACACCTCCTGATGGTCATGAAGTTCAGGGAGCCGCTGTGTTCGTTAAGGTTTTAGTCATACGCCCAAAAAAGAGAAACCTTTCTGTGTCGTCTGTCGGTGTTTTTTGAGATTGAACCTTTTCGAGGCCAAAGCGGCAGTGTGATTTAACGACGCTATCCAACATAAGAAACACAAACTGTGGTTAAAGCAGCAGCAGTAAAACAAGCTGTATCTGAGGGAACTCTTCTTTGTCCTGATGTGGATCAGAGAGATTCTGCAGTGAAACGCTGGCTTCAAGGACTAATCAGGAGAGATGTCTTATCCTCTGTAGTGGAGGTCAATCAGAGCCGCGGTGCTGATAGCAACACTCATTAACAACACGTTCTGCTGCAACATCACAACGTTTAACAAGGATCCATAAGCTCTTCTGAGAGCGTGAAGAACGCTCTGCAGCCGCTGCCGGGACGCTCGCCCGGAAAATATTGTGTCACTGTTATTAAACAATTACATCATCAGAGCGGCTGAGGAGCGCCAGCAAGGAGGCGGCGCTCCTCCTCCCCCGTCCGACTCCGTGCTCTCGGATCGGGAGGCTTTAGGAGGAGTTGTTGCTGCTCTGTGGTTTTACCTCCCAGCATGCCTCTGTGCGTCTGCTGCAGGGCGAGGTGTCGAGTGTCAGCAGGAAGTCTGTCTCTCATTGGACAATTTTTAATAAAAGTACAGACTGTCAGCCGGTGATTTAGATTTGACCTGCTGTACTGAGGTGACAGATGATCCTCTGGCAGTTTCAGCCATCATTTCTTTTTGACGTCTTCGTCTTTTACTTCTGAAATGTCTCTCTCCCCTCAGGCAGGAGGAATGAAGGCAGTAGTGGAACATAAAGCGAGAAGTTTGAGTACAGTTTCAAGATAAAAATCTCCTCCAGTCAGCTCCATGTTAAAGAATACTCTGAATAAACTGTTCGTTTCAGTCGTGATTAAATCCTCAGGATCTTCAGAGAAAGCGATGCAGATTGATCCCCGAGGGTGACATTCTTCATTTATCTACCTCCTCAGAGAGGTCAGAGGTCAGAGGTCGCCATAAACCTGTTAACTGTCTGGAGATCAGTGTCAAGCTCAAGGACACCTGAACGTCACGCAGGTTGAAACCCTCCGGCGGTGATAAAAAGAAACGACTGGACTGAAGAGTCGCTGTGTAAACTAAAAGATTTAAACTCCTGTCAGTTTGTGGGACATTTTGAACTCGCTGTCGGCGCGTTGAAGAGACAAACCATGATTTAGAGAAAGTCTGATGTTTGGGTCGGATTCATAGAGAGCTGTCAGGGACCGCCACATCATTTCCCCTCGCAGCATTTTACCAGCCAGATCATCATCCCCAAGATGTGTTTAACAGAGATGTGATGTGGATACCTGAAGGGACTAAACCAGGATTAAAGTAGAGCTCTGTGTTAACTGTTGGTGGATGATCTGAGCCAACTGCAGAGAAACAGATTAGTGACTTTAAATAGAGACTCAGAGAACAACAACAGAAGATAGGAACTAAAGATGTTCTAGATAGATAGATAGATAGTAACTTTATTGTTCCCGAGGGAAATACAAGTTTCCAGCATCTCAGTTCCATAGTGCAAATATATATTAGTAAAAAGGCACAAGTTAGTAGTACAAAGTACAAAGTATAAAAATTATACCAGATATAAAAATACCAGGAGATGAAGAAAACTGTTAAAAAAATAAATATAGTGCAGAGTAACAACTGAGATACAGGACTGTTAAAAACGTGAATATAGTGCAGAAAGTGATAATAAAATATAGGAGATATACAGTAGAGACCAGAGGATTAAGAAATGTCAAATGTGGAATATAATGCGGGATAAGAACTGAGGTTTAAAAAAAAAAAAGTCAAAGTTAACGCAAATCCGTTTTAACGGCACAAACTTCTTTCGGAGGTTGTATCATGTAAACAAATCCACTTGGAGTGTTGTTATAGTCGCGTTGAGGCCTCGTCTTTTAGAAACTATTCAGAAAAAAGACGACCACAGTGTTTTAACACGGTACCGGGTCCGTCAGGTAAAAGAGGTTAAACTCCCGTAGACAAGTGAAAGAGTCTGAATCTACCTGCTGACTTCTTTAAAAAGCTGCTGAGCGTCTGTTAAAAGCTTAAAGTGTGAATGGAAATGGTGCTGTGCTTCTTTCTTGGCAGCGTCTGCTCGCCGCGGTCTGTTAAACATGCCTCTGCATGTCCGCGGACGCTGCCTGACCACAAAGCGGTCGAGCCAGCGGGGGCCAGCCCCGTGGTTTTTGTTAAGCAGCGTTTTCCCTCCGTACAGCTGGACTCGGTCTGACCGGCTTCGAGGAAAAAAGTTGTTTTAAAGGCTCACCGCAAAAATGACATCATGAGGAGATGTGGCGAGTGGCGAGGGGAGATCTGAGTCAGGAGAAATGCATTGTGGTATTGTGTTTGTGATTTTAACAGTTTGAGTATAAGATGCCTCAATGTGGCTTCCAATGAGAGGAGAGGGAAGGAATTTTGGGAGATGTGGCGTCCAGAATATGTGATGCTTCTCCAGCTGAAACAGTTTTCAGTGGAATCTGTGAGATGATGTCAGGAGAGATGAGCAGGAAGTCAGGAGAGATGAGCAGGATGTCAGGAGAGATGAGCAGGATGTCAGGAGAGATGAGCAGGATGTCAGAAGAGATGAGCAGGAAGTCAGGAGAGATGAGCAGGATGTCAGGAGAGATGAGCAGGATGTCAAAAGAGATGAGCAGGATGTCAGGAGAGATGAGCAGGATGTCAGGAGAGATGAGCAGGAAGTCAGGAGAGATGAGCAGGAAGTCAGGAGAGATGAGCAGGAAGTCAGGAGAGATGAGCAGGAAGTCAGGAGAGATGAGCAGGAAGTCAGGAGAGATGAGCAGGAAGTCAGGAGAGATGAGCAGGATGTCAGGAGAGATGAGCAGGAAGTCAGAAGAGATGAGCAGGATGTCAGGAGAGATGAGCAGGATGTCAAAAGAGATGAGCAGGATGTCAGGAGAGATGAGCAGGATGTCAGGAGAGATGAGCAGGAAGTCAGAAGAGATGAGCAGGATGTCAGGAGAGATGAGCAGGAAGTCAGAAGAGATGAGCAGGAAGTCAGAAGAGATGAGCAGGAAGTCAGGAGAGATGAGCAGGATGTCAGGAGAGATGAGCAGGATGTCAGGAGAGATGAGCAGGATGTCAGGAGAGATGAGCAGGATGTCAGGAGAGATGAGCAGGATGTCAGGAGAGATGAGCAGGAAGTCAGGAGAGATGAGCAAAGCGTTTATTCAGAAGATGTTTACATAAAGCTGCTTCAGTCCGAACCGATACTGACCTTAATCAGTAGATTAGCTGTCGGGCGTGACGGTAAATAGTTCTCTGTTTTTGCTCCACATCTTCTGCTGCTTCATCAGTTCAGTGAACTTCACCGTGAAAGTGGAATATTCAGGATTTAAATACTTTTTTGAAGAACATTTTCTCTCTCGATACCGATACCAACACCTCAGCTCAGAGTATCTGCAGTTTGAAGTTTAAAACCTGTACTCCTCGCTGTGTGGAGCTCTTTGGCATCATGTTTTATGTGAGGAAACATCATGAGGTCACTGCAGACTGAAACACTCAACTTCATAATGAAATCAACAAAGAACATGTATTTAATACGGACACCGATACCGTGGTCGTACGTTATCTCTTACATAACATTATTATTCAACATATTTTCATTAACAGTCGCTCGATATACTACGTCACCTGCTCTGCTCATCGCTCGTCACTGCGGCCGTCCGCAGACGTACTAACGCATTTGTGATCCGTTAAAGACAAACGTAATCTGCGACAAAATCTGTTTCCTTCCAAACAGGAAGGAAAAGGTATTATTTAGGAGACAGGGACGGTGCAGCGGTTTGCCAGATTAGCCATGGACAGACAAAGAGATGCTAACACACACATGCACGCACAGGACTGATCTCATTATCGCCTGGCGGAGATAACAAAGACAGGATGCAGAAGCATACAATTAAGATAATTAAAGGTAATTAAGTGAGGTCTTTTTTGCCTCAGCTGTCAACATGTGTGCAGCTTTGACTCTGAATCTTACTGTTGTTTGTTGTGTGTATGACACAAGTTGGATGTGATGGTGTTTATGAGGAAGCGTTATACAGATTTAAGAGCATTGATCAGTACTTGGTGTCAGCAGATATTCTGACTTTAGCTTCTGGATTTGGGACAGAAAAATGTTGTAATGTTGCATCCACACTTTGCTATGAAGTAACCTCTTTAAATGCTGATAAAAGCTGCAGATTTGAGGTATTTGGCATCTTTAATTTAGAGCATACAGCAATATAGAAAATGACCACTTGAACAACTTGAATGTTCTCTGAGATTATAAAGTTTTAAATTTTGCGAGAAAAAACTCTGAATTTCTAAGATTAAAGTCGGAAATTTACTTGAAAAAAAACTTGGATATTCTCTGAGATTATACAGCAATACATTTATTAGAAAAAACTTTGATATTTAGTGTTTAAATTTACAAGAAAAAAACTTGGATACTAAGTGTTAAATTTATGGGAAATACTTGGATATTAAGTGCTAAATTTAAGAGAAAAAAAACTTGGATATTAAGTTTTAAATTTATGGGAAAATATTTGGATATTAAGTGCTAAATTTACGAGAAAGAAATAGGAAATTCAGTGGTAAATATATGAGAAAAAAATGGATATAAAGTGGTACATTTATTAGAATAAAATCACAAATATTACGGGAAAAAAAGAATATTCTCTGAGATTATAAAATGTTAAATTTACGAGAAAAAAAACTTGGATAAAGTTATGAATTTGTGAGAATAAACTTGTTGAAGAACAAGGTGAAGAAGTGATTTGAATGTCGTCCTCTCTGCAGCAGTTTTCTTCTGAATGAATAGAGAGAAGCGCTGCTTTTCCTCTCTCACATTCCAGCAGTGTTTCAATAAACAGGACTACAGTGAAGCACGTCAGACTCAGCATAACCTAATAATTTACAGGCCATCGGGAAAAAAACCAGACACAAGACTTGGTCGTAGAACAAAGAACGTGCCAATAAAACCTGTTCTCTCCTTTCTCTCTCTTTCTCTCTGAAGCTCCATATCCTGGTTTCATCCACCGGAGTCAAACTCAACATCGACTGCCAAGAAGTGGCCGACAAGGAGATCAAGGAGGCTGGAAACACGTCCAGCGACGGCTACCAGGTTCTGGGCAAGATGTCCAAGTCCGTCGGCTCCAAAGGAGAATCAGCAACTGTGAGTGAACTCTGGTCCGGCTGCGGTCACGCAGACACGAGATTCAACCGACAGTTTACGAGGATTTTAGTTTCATTTGTGAATTAGTCATTTTCTGATTTGAATGATGTGTTGAAGCCTTGAGGAGGATTACGTTTGGCAGTCTATAAATACTACAAAGCCCCAAACAACAACAGTTAAATTCGATTTCAACTGAGCAAAACCACAAGAGCTGAACCGTCGTAGTGGATTCATGTGGCTCAGAGTCCAGTTGGAGAAAAATAACAAACGTGTGGTTTGTCGTAAAATAAAAACAATGAAAACAATTGATTGTAATGAAGCGTAATGTCAGAAATGCTTCAGAAGACGTTGCCAGTGTGGATCGCCCTGCTGTCAAAGCCTCATGGGAGCTGTAGTTTTTGAATGAATGACAAAATAATAGTTTTAAGTTTAATAAAATTATAAGTGTTTAAATGTTACTGTCCAGTACAGCCGGAGAGACTCATTTATCTCTAAACTTATCAGATAAAGATAATGTAAAAAACACGTTTTATAGTAATATACTATGTCGGGGTATTAGGGCCATGAAAGGTAAAAACATATAAATAAAATAAAACAATTACAGAGCCTGGGCAGGGAGGTAATATTCTGAGAAAAAAGTAGTAAATTTACAAAAACAAACTTGGATATTCAGAAAAAACTCAGAATTTCCATGATTAAAGTTGTAAATTTACAAGAAGTTTTTTTTAATATTATCTGAGTATATTTAAAGTTATAAATTTGAGAGAAAGAATTCTGATATTCAGTGGTAAATTTACATTAGAAAAACTTGAATATTCCCTGAGATTATACATTTTTAAATTGTAGTGAAAAAACTCAGAATTTCCAAGATTAAAGTCATATATTTACAAGAAAACGAAATTTGGATATTCAGTGGTAAATTATAGGAATAAATCACAGATTTACGATAAAAAGAAATGTGAATATTATCTGAGATTATAAAGTTTTAAATTTACGATAAAAAAACTTGAATATTCCCTGAGATTATAAAGTTTTAAATTGTAGTGAAAAAACTCAGAATTTCCAAGATTAAAATCGTAAATTTACGAGAAAAAAAATCTGATATTGATCGGTAAATTTATGAGAAAATCACAAATTTTATGAGAAAAAAACTTGAATATTTTCTGAGATTAAAATGTTTTTAATTTGAGAGATAAAACTCGGATTTTACGAGATTAAAGTCGTATATTTACAAGAATTTTTTTTTGGGATATTCAGTTTTCAAATTCACGGAAATAAATCACAGATTTACGATGAAAAACATGAATATTCCCTGAGATTATAAAGTTTTAAATTGTAGTGAAAAAACTCAGAATTTCCAAGATTAAAGTCGTATATTTACAAGAAAACGAAATTTGGGATATTCAGTGGTAAATTCACGGAAAAAATCACAGATTTATGATAAAAAAAACGTGAATATTTTCTGAGATTATAAAGTTTTAAATTTGTGAGAAAAAAACTCTGAATTTCCAAGATTAAAGTTTATTTTAGTTTCAAATTTACAAGAAAAAACCTTGGAGATTCAGTGGTAAATTTACGAAAAAAAAAGAAGAATCTTCTCTGGGATTATAAAGTCAAATATTTGTGAGAAAAAAATCGGATATTAAGTGGTAAATTTACAAGAAAAAAAATCACAAATTTTACGATAAAAAAAAATTCTTTTCTTTGAGATTATAAAATTTTAAATTTGCGAGAAAAAAAATCTTGGATATTCAATGGTAAATTTACAGGAAAAATTTTTATATTCTCTGAGATTATAAAATTCTACATTTTCTAGAAAAAACTTAAGATATTAAGTTGTAAATTTACGAGAATAAGATCACAAATTTTACGAGAAAAAAAACTTGTTCTCTGAGATTATAAAGTAACAAATTTACAAGAAAATAATTACAACTTTAATCTCAGAGTTTTTTCTCTCAATATTACCCTCCTCTCCGGGCTGTGTCAGTCGACTGAGAATTTCTTTGATTGAGAACAGACATATAATATACAGAATATTATACCGTATTGTTTCTTCTTGTTTCTGATAAAAGCATTTTAATGATTCCCTAAAGTTGGTAACTTGACTCAGTCGAATATACAGCAGTGTCTTGAATTCAGCCTTTTATTTGTATGATAAAAAGTGTGATTTAAACTAAATTTAAAGGAAGACTTGAACGTGATTGATTTAGTCGTAGCGTCCTTGAACTCCTCCTCATCTCTCCGTGACATCAGTTAATGTTTGAAATCGAACATTTCCCAACATCAGCAGTTATCTGGGAGGGAAAAAAACAGAACCAATGATTGCACTAAATTAAAATGGACATTAAAATGTACATATTCCGAGCTGTAGTGTACATTGATCCGTCAACATCAGCCGTTTCCTGTCTTCCTGTGTTTCCCGGGGCTGCTGGGACTCGGCTGTTCTCCTTCTATTTGTCCTCTGGGAGCCGTGGAGGGCGTATCAGAGACACATGTACCACAACACCATTTACATGTTTTCTTTTCTCCACCCCGTCTCTCCACAGTTCCAGCTCCAGATGTTCGATATTGTCTGCAGCTTGGGCTGGACCAGCAGGGACAGATGTTGTGATCTCCCGTCTATGGTAAGAGGAACTTAACATGCTTACTAGACTCTACCAGCAGCTCCGCTCACTCTGTAACCTGCAGCCAGCAGATGAACGATGTGAGGAACATCTCCTCTGCTCTTTAAGTCTATTTAGATTACAATATACAGATCTGGCTGATGCACCTTTTGGCCTCTAGACTAAAGATTTTTTTTTAATTCAGCCCGAAACAACAAAATCTGAATCACTGGCTAAATAAAGCAAAGAGTTTGTGTATTTTCAAGACCTGATTAGACTTTAATGCTTTTAATGCACATGTTGTTTTCTAACCTGAAAGTAAAGAAAATGTCTTTGCTTGTGGCCGTAGTTCAGATAAATTCACACTACTCGACTTGCTGTCTTGTAATCGGCGGCTCACGTTACCGCCGTGTTTAACGCCGGCGTCTGTGATGTGATGAGGTTGATCAAACACTGCAAAGTGAAGCAATGTGGCTCCTTGACAAAAAAATAAATAAAGATTTTTTCGATTTTTTTCACATAAATTTGTGACATTATAATAATATAATATTTTATTTTTTTTCCTGTAAATTTGTGAGTTTTTTCTCATAATCTTTCTTTTTTTCTTTAATCTCACAGAATTTCAAAGTTTATCCCTCTTAAATTTATGACTTTAATCTCAGAGAATATTCAGGGATTTTTTTCTCGTAAATTTAAGAGATTTTGTTTCGTAAATTTGCCACTTTAATTTCAGAGTATATCCGAATTTTTTCTCGTAAATTTAGGACTTTAAAGGGACTATTTGTAACTTTCAGAAATGCTTCTTAACAGCGACACCTGTGGCCGTGAAATCAACGAAAGTCAGCGTCGGGCTCGCGCTTGCTCGCTCTCAATATACCTGAAAGAGCATCGCTCAAAACAGTGAGGCGACACACGTCAGCTAAAAGCACAATATCACTCTATATTTCAGCTGCTTGGCAGTAATGTTAGAGACCAGACGAAGGTCTCTCCATGAATCAATGCTGATCCTAGTGTTGGCTTTTCCTGCCTAAGTGCAGGCTGAGGCAGCGGGGCTCTCCAGCGTGTCTCCTCTGCTCTCTCCGCCCGCAGCCGGAGTGAACAGGGGAGACACCGGCACCCGGTCGGTAACGAGACGACAACGTAACTCTCTGCGGAGCCCCGTCACTTCACAAGACACGGGAAACCTCTGTTGGTCTGGAGGAGCTGCAGCAGTTATTTCTGCACAAACGTCCCCTGTGCATTCACTAGATATTCTCAGAGCTAAACTAACTCTTCTGCAGTGTGGAGTGAGCGCGCGTTCACGTCTAGAGGTGGAGCGAGCTGAGCTGTCTGAGTGAAGGCGAGCAGGCAGAGGAGGAGGGTACAGCGGCTACACGCGAACGCGCATATGCGAGCGCGCATGTGTGCCGACCCGCTACATTTATGTGCGTACAAAGTTACAAATAGTCCCTTTAATCTCTGAGAATCTCTGTGTTTTTTTTATCGCAAATTTACGACTTTAATCTCTGAGAATATTCAAAGTTTTTTTTGTAGATTTGCTAGTTTAATCTCAGAAATTCTGAATTTCTCAGAACTTTACGCCCCCTCCCCCGGCTCCGTAAATTATTTATTTTTACCTACAAAGGCCCTAACACGCCGTTTTACTGTAGTTAGGTCATCTTGACATGATGAGGCAGATTTTATTTCATACACTTTGTCCTGAGATCATTTCTGTTTTCAGCAGCTCTACATAATGAAAACAGAACTCCCCCCAGATCTCTCCAGTCTCACATCTGCTTGGTGTGTCAGAGCGTTTCTTCCTGTTTGTTGTTCCGTCTGCGGAGCATCTTGGGACTGTTAACGGATCATCTTATAGAAAACTATCAGGCCACCTGGTTTTCCTCAACAGTTTCTGGAAGACTTTGAGACAAATGCAGAAACATTTTAATGAAACACGTTTAGTGTTGCAGCTCACAGCGGAAGTCATTTCCTCCTCCTGACAGTTAAAAAGCAGATGAGTGTTTGTTGTACTGTAACAGCTGCAGCTCCAAACACAGAGTCCTCCTCCTCCTCCTCTGTCGTTCTTCAGACTCCCATCAAAAGCTCAGAGCAGAAACAATCCGAGTCAGAAGAAAGAGAGAAATAAACAGCGTATATTTGATACGGAGGAGTGAGAGCCAGCTGATACAGCTGATGAAGATAGAATATGAAACACAGTCTGAGAAACAGCTGCTTAGATTCATTCATTCACAGATCATATAGATTTCTCCAGAAAACCTTTCATTGTTTTACAAACTGAGTGTTGTTTTCTTGGTTTTGGCTGACGTTACCGTGGTGATTAACAGCGTCTGTGGTGTGATGAGGTGATCCAACCGTGCAAAGTGAAGCAATGTGGTTCCCTAACAAAAAAAACAACACAATTTTTTGAATTTTTCTTTTCTCATAAACACAGAATTTCTGAGTTTATCCGACTGTTTAATAACGCTGCGGGTGGGTTAACATTGGAGTCAGCTGAAAGCCCGGTTTGTTGCATACTGATGCTGAAGGGCGTCTCCATGCGTCGGTTTCCGATGCCGAGGGGCGCTGACCAAACGACGGTATTTGACGGGGTGGGAGTGAGAACGAGTTGGTTCAACACAAGTACCTCAAAATTGTCCTTAAGTACAGTACTTGAGTAAATGTACTTAAAGTACTCAAGCACTGTACTAGTGTTAACTACAGTAAAATGTACTGCAGCTTGAATAGACAGAAAATAGAACAGCTGAACAGACTTCGCTGATGATCTGTAGGCAGTAAAGAACATTAACACGTGAACTTCTGGTGTTTGTCAGGAGCTCTGCGAGGCCGAGAGAAGAGAGGAACGTTTGTTTGCATGCAGTTAAATATTTGTGCATCAGCAGCAGCGACAGAATGAGCTTTTAAACGCAGGCTGTTGTTTCGTGGCTGGACTCTGGCCTTTCTCACTTCTGTCCCAGCAGAGATCCCCGGAGACGCCGTAACAAATAAAAGCTTTGTCTGAGCGCAGCAGCGGCGGCACGTCTGCGAGTCGAGACGTCCAAAATATTTCTGAAAAGGATTCAACTTCTGGTGGATTATTATCTGGAGCGCTGCGGAGCAGAGACAGCTGCCTGATTGGGACGATTATTAAATGATCCAACTCAGTGTGGGAGTAAATATCCTGCTGGAGGCCAGTGTGGCTTTCATTAAGGAGAACTTTTAACTGTTAGCTGATGCTAAATTACTTCCACTTGTTGGGAGAATAAGGAACAAAGATGATCAATAATATTCATGTTAACATGTATGACAGCAAAGAAATGAGATCCAGAGTTTTACTGGAGAATCCTAAAAATAAGTTTATGTCAGTGTTTGTTGTCGACGTTGTCTAAACTGTCATGTGACTTCTGGTGTCTTCTGGAGTTGCTGTTCTGGTGGGTTCGGGAGGTTGAGAGAATAGATAAAGGCTTCTGTTCCCCGTCAGAAAGCACCGTCTGATGGCGAGGTGAACTTTAAGTCTACTCTATATTTAGAATATTTTCACAGCTTTACCTCGCTGTCCGACGGCCCTTTTCGTTATCTGTGCTCTCTCTTCAAAGCCACCAGACTCCATTCACAAAAACAGTAATTTGACCTCTCCGGGAGTTGCTGGTCTACCGCTGCCTCCATCGGTCAGTTAGTTTGTGTTATTGTGTGACTTTGGTGAATCGTTTTATATCCATGGGCTCATGTGTCTAGATTCCTGCACACGTCTGTGGTGTGATGAGGTGATCCAACCTTGCAAAGTGAAGCAATGAGGTTGCCTAACAAAAAAAAAACTACATTTTTTAAATTTTTCTTTTCTCATAAATTTGTGACTTTCATCACACAGAATTTATGAGTTAATCCTCACAAATTTATAACTTCATAATCTCAGAAAATATTCCAAGTTTTTTCTCATAAATTTTAGAGTTTTTTTCTCGTAAATTTGCCATGTGTCTAGATTCCTGCACTTATATGTTTGAGGTACATCCTATATATATATTTTTTGATATAGAGACGCCTCTATTTCATTCTAGCCAATTAGAAAGTATGACAGCCTTGGGCTTGATGTTATTCTGATGAGCTGAGAGGTATTTGTATATAGTTTTTCTTAATATACGTGTAACATTACGTTTGATTATATGTGGAAGTCACATGATATGACGATCATGTGACCAGAGCGTTTTTAAGATGGCGTCTCTTTGCAGATTTATGAAGTCTGAAGAAGAGCTTGTGCTCGAAGCGTCACTAACTGAGATGTGCCAGTAAATTGCACTTAAAGTTAACTTTAATTTTGTGAATCCAAATGAACCCTTTAAAACACCAAAGTCACTCGATAACACAAACTAACAGACGGAGGCAGCGGTCGACCAGCAACTCCGGTTCTGTGTTCTGAGAGATAACATTTGTGTTTTCGTCAGCGGAGTCTGGTGGCTTTGAGCGCTATTAACTGACTAAGTCCTCCTCTTCAGGAGTTTTTAGATTCCCCGTCTGTCTCCTCGAGGTTTTACTTTCACAAAAGCTTAATTTCTCAAACCAGAATCCTCCAGGATGCTGCTGCTGTCTCCGTGCACACAGATTTGTTCTGGTGGTCTCCAGGAAACGTCAGATCTCAATCTGGGCTCTGCTCTTTGTCTCGTGCAGCGAGTTGAACCTACAGAACAGAAGTGTTTTTCCTCTGCGGTGACGAGCACAGGGAGACACAGACACTTTTAGTCCGTAATGTTTCTGGAGGGTTGTTGAAGGAAACTCTTTGGATCAACTCGACACCTTTTCAGGACGCTCACTCACAGTTTACAGTCTGTGTTCATGTTCTGAAGCGTGACGGCATGAATCATCTGCTGCTAATGAAGCGACGCTGGTCAATGTGAACTCTTTTCTTTCTGTCAGACTCTGAACGTCTGAAGGTCTGAAGGTTTGAAGGTTTCACTGAGAGACTGTGTTTTATATTTGTGTCTGTTTCCAGAGAGATGAGCTGAAGTGTCCGTCTCTTCCCAACTCCTGCACCTGTACGTCAGCCGGCACCGGGCTGCCAGGAACTCAGGGACCGGTGGTAAGACTCACCTCATTAACATAGAACACCTAGAAGCTGCTATTCATAGTCCAACAAATACTAGTAAACATGAACAACTCTCTCCCAAATCCAAAAACTGGAGTGCTGAAACAAAACTGGAGCTGCTCAAATTAAAAATGAATCGTCTTGGCAGTCGAAACCTATTAATACAGTACACGGTCCGGGAAATATAAAGAATCATATTGTCGTTTGAGTAGCATTTCAGTCATTATATTTCAGTGTTCATGTTGCCATACAGACCTAACAACAGTTAATTTGACTTTTGGACAGGCTCTATGCCATCCTAACTCAGGATTCCTCCCTTGGGACGGATCTGGAACAGCTAAAGTCCTGTCCTGAGATGTGACAGGAGGTCTGCGATAGGACACAGCCATAAGTTTAGGAATCACTTCTGTAAGAGGAAGATATTCCTTTCTTTGAAACTTAAGATAGGACAAGCAGCCGCAGTGCCTACATTACCCACAATGCAACTCGGCCAACTACAGGTTTTTTGTTGAGATTCAGGTGTGTTATGCTAGGAGAGGGATTTTCATGCTTTTAGTGTTCAGTTATCTCCAATTTTATGGATTAACATTCTGTGTTTATGTGTGATGGAACATGTTTCTGCTGTGGTATATCACGATGTCATCCCTCCCCTCTCTGGTTATTTATGAGTATCTTTATACTGTATGTTGTACATGGGAGAATATTGCACCCTGAAGCACATAAACTCTGAGAAACTTCTCTGCAAAGACTCATAAAACCTTTTAAAGAGGAGGAGAAGGTGAACTGTGGATCAGCGTGACAGAGGCCGACCTGTCGGACCGTCCCCTCTGCTGCATCTCACATTCATCTTCAGGCTTTCAGATGATGAACACCACTTCTATGTAACGTCTACTGTTGACCTGCTATCTCCCCTAAAGACCCTCTGGAACCCCCGAAAAACTGGGTCTATTGTGTGTCTCAGAGGGTTAATGGTCACAGTTAAAGGGTCATTAAAGTGACTCTCCCACAGCGCCACCACCATCTCCCAGTAGCTGCCTGATCTGGTGTGAATGCATCCTAATACCTAAAGTAAACAGGTTCTATTGACACACTTTAAGGGCTTTAAGGATCTTTCAGAGTTGACAGATGCACCTTTGGTCTCGTCTTTGTGTTATTAACCTGCTAAATGTCCGTCCTCCTCAGGGCGCGCCCGGCAGCAAAGGTCCCCGAGGTGAAAGAGGAGAGGCCGGTCCAGTCGTGAGTACCTTTAACCTTCTATCATGAACTCTATAAAGAAGAAATGTGTGACGACTTGTTTTCTGAGCCGGATCACTCTTCAGAACCTCGATGAAAACAAAAGAGATTGTTTAAAGTAGGAGAGCTTTGAAGAGAGCGAGCACATCTGATTCCACTTATTGAACCAGTGTTCTCCTCCCTGATACGGAGGAGAGGTTCGGTCCGCCGATCGGCAGCATTCCTCCTCTCCTGTTGGTTGTGAACCTCTTTTATATATCAGCAGATATTAACAACAAACTCCTCCCGTGTTTAAACATCTCTTATCTGACCTTTCTGCCGTGTTCAACAGGGACCGATCGGCCCGCGGGGAGATAACGGACCACCTGGACCCATGGGTCTGCCCGGCCCACAAGGACCCAGCGGCCTGTCGATTCCCGGAGAGGCGGTAAGTCTATAAACACACCTGACACACAAACACATGAGATCTACATAAATCCCAGCATGCCTCGGCAACACCGGGATTATCTGTCTATTTATTACGAAGGGAATTTACAAGCCGGGGAGGATCTGTGGCACAGATCCACATTCCTTCATGTCTGAGGGGGAAGACGTGAGACCAGAGAGACCCGAGAGACCCGAGACCTCCATATCACAACGTCTTTATAAATCACAGTCTGGATGAAACGTCTCTGAGATGAGACGCAGATTAAACCCAAACGTTCTCTTTCCAGGAAGATCACACACGACAGTTCTGAACCTTTAGTCTCTGAACTCTACTGCACTTTATAGTCCATGATCCAGGAGGGAACAGGTCTCATATAGTCCATGATCCAGGAGGGAACAGGTCTCATATAGTCCATGATCCAGGAGGGAACAGGTCTCATATAGTCCATGATCCAGGAGGGAACAGGTCTCATATAGTCCATGATCCAGGAGGGAACAGGTCTCATATAGTCCATGATCCAGGAGGGAACAGGTCTCATATAGTCCATGATCCAGGAGGGACCAGGTCTCATATAATCCATGATCCAGGAGGGACCAGGTCTCATATAGTCCATGATCCAGGAGGGAACAGGTCTCATATAGTCCATGATCCAGGAGGGAACAGGTCTCATATAGTCCATGATCCAGGAGGGACCAGGTCTCATAGGGACTCTTTTTAAATGTCCATGTCCTTAGTGGGGGAAAATGTCTGACAGCTAGGGATGCACCGATACCATTTTATTTCAGACCGAGTACAAGTACTTCCATTTGGGTACTCTCCGATACCGAGTACCGATACGAGTACTTCTCTGTGCCTAAAGACCCTCGTTAACAGCCAGCTGGAGGGTGTGAGCGACACACGGCAGGCTGGGGAGTCCCGCATACGAGGCGGTGCGCCGCCACCGGCTCTAGGCTCTTGGAAAGACTCGGGGCGGAGGTGCTTCCCGGGGCCGTGGACAAAGTGTCACCGGGGCGGACTGTCCTCAGTGCGCCCCAACCGCGTCGTGCCCCCAGGGCGGGGCGCGGGACACGTAAAAGGCGCCAGGGGTCTGCGGCGATGTCGGCAACCCACCCGACCCGTCTGGAAACACGGACCAAGGAGTCTAAGCATGCGCGAGTCAGAGGGTGCAAGCAAAACCCCGTGGCGCTATGGAAGTGAGGGCCGGCGTCTCGCCCACACCGTTGTGGAGGTAAAGCGTGAGCGCGTGCGATAGGAACCGAAAGATGGTGACGAGAGGTTAACGTCACGCTGCCGTAAAGTGGTATCGTGCCGTTGTATCGGAGCCGTTTTGCGAGTAACAATAATGAGTTAACTAGGGGTGTAAGAAAATATCGGGATATTATGTTTTGTGATACCTTATCGATTCTGAAAAAATAGATTTTTAGTTAATAACAGTTCATAGTCAAACAAATAAACCTTGCAAAGTGAAGCGACATGGTTCCTATATTTTATATTTTCAGGGGGGTTTTCTCTCAAATTTATGATTTCATATTCTCAGAGAATATCCATGTATTTTTCTCGGAAATCTACCGCTTTAAACAAAGGACATTCTAACCTGGTCTCACTTCAGGGCGTCAAATACTGACGCCTGAGCAGTAGCCCCTCAGTGTCTTGATACCGACGCACCGAGGCACCCGATGTTAACCCGTCCGTGTCGTTATTAGATTTAAAGAGCTATGGGAGGGAGGGTGTTATATGGGTCCAACAAACACAGGACAGCAAAATATGAGGATATAATAGATGAAGGTGATTGATGATGATATAATAATTTGATTGACCTACAATGGCCCTAATACGCTGTCATACATTCTGGGATAATAACAGGAGACATAAGTAAAACCATCAGGATAAAAAAATGTACATAATGTGACGTATCGTCGTACAACGGTTCATATGATGCCTTACAAAATAGTTATTCCTCCTTTTCGTTTGTTTGTCCAACAACGTGTATGGAACGCCTTCTGTCTTTTCAAAATAAACTTCCGTCTTCACAGGAAACAACTTCCTTAGGTTTAGGCAACAAAACAACTTAATTATGGTTTAGGAAAAGATCCTAGTTTCGGTTAAAATAACTCCAGAAGTGACGTAACTTAAGTACATAACGTACGTGACAAACAAATCAACGTTGACTTGTGGTTTCACGCGGGACACTAACAGTTGTCTCCCGGTGAAAGTCTGGTGTTATTAGACCCACCCATCCACCCGACCTCCTCTCTACGTGGCGTTCGCCACTCTTCCTGTTTTCCACGATTACGTTAATTAAACACAAATTGATTTCATGGCACGAAGACGAGGCGTGGAATTCAGGACTTTAACTGGTAGTTGATGCTTACGTTGCTTCTTTTACTCAAATGAAAGATGTGAATAATGTGTTTATGTTGGACGTATTAACACCGCTGGCAGAACACGAGTCTTCTAAATGTCATGTTGCTCTTCATGATGTTCACTCACGTTGTTGTTGTTCTCTGCCTTCAGGGCCGCCCCGGACCAAAGGGAGAACCCGGCGACTCGGGCTTACCGGGACAGAAAGTAAGTGCATCTCTGGCTGAAAAGACGACTTTAAACAGGAAACGGGGATAATTCAGATTGACTACGAGTGTGTGGCGTCTGGACGGCTCTCCAGATGGGGAGGATTCAGAGAGGGAAGCGGGAGGACGGCTTTCTGAATATTACTTTTAAATTAAATCTGTGCAGAGAGCCAGCCAAGAACAAGTCACCCTGATTAACAGCGCTGGTTAAGTGTTGGCCCGCGGTCGGCGCATCCTCCTCTTCATGGTAGTTGTTTTATCTGGGATCACCTGATGAAGCTTTGAGTCGACCTGCGAACTCAGAACAGGATCAATCTGTCTCTGTGTTTGAGATATTTAGTGACGAAGATCAGGTAGCGTTTTGATTTCTTCCTGGAATGAAGCCTCTTAAGTGGAAGTTTTATTAGGTGGTCAAAGATGGAAGTCAACGTTCCTCTCCTACCACCGTCTCACTCATTAATACTGCAGCATCATTCAGGGAAGATGGAATAATCATAAGTTACTCTAAATTAATCGGATTTTTAAAAAAATTTTATCATGCTTTTTATTGTTTCCTTAAGAAGAAAAGACTACAACCTAAACCACAACAAATAAAATAATATGTACATATAACAGATTGTAACTGTAAATTGAAAAACAAACAAAGAAGAAAGGTAATAATAATAAAATAAATAAAAATGATAAAATAGAAAATATATAATAAATTAAAAGTTTAAATTTAATTTATTAAGAAGAAAAGTAATATAATAAAATAAAAAATATAAATAAATAAGTACAAATTATAAAATAGAAAATATAATAAATTAAATGTTTAAATTTAATTTATTTAGAAGAAAGGTAATAATAATAAAATAAATAAATATAAGTAAATATAAGTAAATGAAGATAAATAAATAAAAATGAGAAAATATAATAAATTAAATGTTTAAATTTAATTCATTTAGAAGAAAGATAATAATAATAAAATAAATAAATATAAGTAAATGAAGATAAATAAATAGAAATTATACAATAAAGAATATAATAAATTAAATGTTTAGATAAATGAATAAAAATAAATAAATAGTAATGATAATAATAAATAAATATAAGTAAATAAAGATAAATAAATAAAAAGTATAAATTAAAAAATATAATAAATAAAATCTTTAGATTAATGAATACAGATAAATAAATAGCAATGATAATAATAAATAAATAAATATATATAAATAAATACAAATTATAAAATAAAAGACTTAATAAATGTAATGTTTAAATTAGTGATTAAAAATAAATACATTATAATGTCGGTAATAAATAAATATAAGTAAATAAAGATAAATTAATAAAATAAATTCAAACAGGTGACCCAGATTCACAGTTTAAGGTTGGGTAACATTTCAGTTGAGCTCATCAGAAGGTAAAACATCTTCTCAGAATTCCTTCTCAGTTTCAGTGTTTTGTGTCACTTGAAGCCCGTTGATCCGTCCGTGAGGAGACGCTCCATTAAATGTGTTTATAGGTGCGGTCACAGCGAAGGCTAAGTGGCTCCCGTGACCTCTGTTGACCTCTGAAGTGGAGTTTGTTTACATTTTTAAGCTTCGACCTTTCGGAGTTTTGCTTCAGTGGATTTTAAAAGAATCCTCCTTTAATGTCTTTACATGGACGTAGGAGAGATCAGGTTCATCGTTCTACTGTCGCTGTGAGAGTTTTAAATGCACAAAGATTCTCAGAAGGATAGATGGATGTCGTCATGGAGACAAGTTAAATAAATAATCAACAAGTTGCTCCTCCGTTTCTGAGCTCCATCTCACTACTACTTTATGCTTCACGTTTAACTGAAATATCTTACAGTAGTTTAAGTTCTACAACAGTTAACCTCAGACAGACTGACAGACGCTGCTCTGGGGATCCTGGTAGTTGGTCCTCTGGTCCTCTGGTAGTTGGTCCTCTGGTCCTCTGGTAGTTGGTCCTCTGGTCCTCTGGTAGTTGGTCCTCTGGTCCTCTGGTAGTTGGTCCTCTGGTCCTCTGGTAGTTGGTCCTCTGGTCCTCTGGTAGTTGGTCCTCTGGTCCTCTGGTCCTCTGGTAGTTGGTCCTCTGGTCCTCTGGTAGTTGGTCCTCTGGTCCTCTGGTAGTTGGTCCTCTGGTCCTCTGGTAGTTGGTCCTCTGGTCCTCTGGTCCTCTGGTAGTTGGTCCTCTGGTCCTCTGGTAGTTGGTCCTCTGCCGGCGCCAATCCATTGAAAAAGTTTGGAAACTTTTGTTTGTCATAAATTTGCATCGCTGCCAGTATGAATAGTTTTGATGTGAAATATTCGCAGGTGAGTATTTTGCGTTGTTTATTCGTCTCCCCCCCGCTGTGTTATGCTCTTTAAGACCGACCAATCAGCTGTGTGTTGAAACGAACCCAGAGAGAGTAAGTTAACTCCACGTGGACGGTGTTGATGGAGCAGGCCGGCTGCAGGTGAGCATGTTGGAGAGCAGATGCTGCAGCAACATGCATTTAATGACTAGCAGACCACGCGGGTCCTGCTTTATAATGGCCAATAAAACAGATCTGGAATAGATTAAAGTTCCCTGTAAATCTGATGCCGAGGCATCAAAGACCAGAGAGGACTGATAATAAAAGTACAGAGCCGGGTTTCCCAGCAAAAAAAAAAAAAAAGCAGTTAGTGTTCGATACGGAGAAATCAGGAAACAAGCCGGATCAGTCGGAGGAACGGTGACCCGCTCAGTTAAAAGGTTTTCATTAGTTCTGTTGTGTGTTTGCAGGGTTCACCTGGACCGCGAGGTTCTGCCGGACCCATCGGACCAGCTGGAGTCAGGGTGAGTACACACGGGCTGCTTTTAATGGTAACCATGAGTCCGTTAATAAACATGAACAGCACCGGTACCGGTCCAGGTTCTCAGTCTGCATCTTGTGTTTCAGGGCCCTCAAGGAAAGGAAGGAACAGCAGGACCCAGAGGCCCCGCAGGGCCCATGGTACGACTTTAATGGGTCCACACACGCAGGACGCTCAGCTGGAGCCATTAAGCCTTTAAATGCCTTGCTCAAGGAGGAGGTTTTAGAGGGCAGAAATCATGACTCATGTATTTCCTTTTAACAAGCTGATCCTGATTGAACTCATTTTCTGATCACAAGTTAGATTCTTTTATCAGAACAGATGATTGTAAAGATCAACAAAGAGCTTTGTGCTCCGAGCGATGCTTTAATATTTAACTGCTTAATGTGATAACGATTATATCCGAGGTGCTTTAGTTGTTGTTTTCTAACTCAGTGGTGCTTTTCTGTGTTTCCTCACAGGGACCTCCAGGATCTCCCGGAGCATCAGGTGGTGCAGGAAAACCAGGAAACCCCGGAGACTCTGGGACTCCTGTAAGTGTCCTCGCTGTCACGGCGCCTCAGCTGGAGATTAAATGTTGTTTTCTGACAACTGAAGTGTTTTTATTTTCTGTTTTTAGGGCGCTGTCGGTCCAAAGGGAGACAAAGGAGAGAGAGTGAGTAGATCTGAGTTTATAAGAACTTCTCGTTTCAGTCCAAAGTGAGTTAATTATCTAAAGATTGAACTTCCTAACGAGTCATTTAAATATCTTCAAAGCCTCAACTGTTCTCACAAAACAGCAGTGAAGCAACGACATCTCAGTTTCCCATGTTTAAGGAATATTATAGAAATACATTTTAATATTTTAAAACAAGATTTGGAAGATTGTCTTGATTTAATTTAAGTAAATATGATTGAGAGACTCCTCGTTAAGTTAGGACTCCGTGTTCTTTAATGGACTAAATGTTCCTGACGACTTGAAGGAGCAAGAAAAAACAAAAACATCACATTTTGAGAAAATTATTAAATCCAAACGTCAGATAATTCATCACAGAGAAACGGAGCTCACATCGGAGTTCAACACACGAGAAGCTGGAACACAAAGAATGAAGATGAATCAATAATCAATAGAGAAAATAATAATCAGGAAATCTGTATAATAGAAACACAGAGCAGAAGAGATCAACAGGAAGGAAACAAACCTGACTGATTTACTTACTGACTGACTGACTGACTGACTGGTTTACTTACTGATTGACTGGTTTACTTACTGATTTACTTACTTACTGACTGACTGATTAAGTCAGTCAGTCAGTCAGTGGTTAGTTTCTATCTGCATCCTTCCTGTGAATACAGCCTGTAGCAATAACTCCTATATGTCTATTTGATTCCTGTTTTATTCTGTTAGTTCCCATTCAAAGTTTCCACCTTTAATATTCCCAGAATGTTTAAACCCTAATCTGAACTTCCTGTTTGTCCTCAGGGCGACTTTGCTCCTCAGAACATGATGCGATCGATCGCCAGACAAGTGTGTGAGCAGCTAGTGACCGGTGAGTTAGTGAATGTCAGTCAGTCTCTAGTGATCTACTGATCCACTGATTCACTGATTCCTGATACTGATCCAGTGATTCCTGTTACTGATCCACTGATTCCTGATACTGATCCAGTGATTCCTATTACTGATACAGTGATTCCTGATACTGATTCACTGATTCCTGATACTGATCCAGTGATTCCTGATACTGATTCACTGATTCCTGTTACTGATCCAGTGATTCCTGATACTGATCCAGTGATTCCTGATACTGATCCAGTGATTCCTGTTACTGATCCACTGATTCCTGATACTGATCCAGTGATTCCTATTACTGATACAGTGATTCCTGATACTGATTCACTGATTCCTGATACTGATCCAGTGATTCCTGATACTGATTCACTGATTCCTGTTACTGATCCAGTGATTCCTGATACTGATCCAGTGATTCCTGATACTGATCCAGTGATTCCTGTTACTGATCCAGTGATTCCTGATACTGATCCAGTGATTCCTGTTACTGATCCAGTGATTCCTGTTACTGATCCAGTGATTCCTGTTACTGATCCAGTGATTCCTGTTACTGATACAGTGATTCCTGATACTGATTCACTGATTCCTGTTACTGATCCAGTGATTCCTGATACTGATCCACTGATTCCTGACACTGATCCAGTGATTCCTGATACTGATCCAGTGATTTCTAATACTTACTGTTCTCTCTCTGATGTTGCAGCACAAATGACTCGCGTCAACACGTTACTGAACCAGATCCCCAACGGCATGCAGCGCAGCAACAGCCCGGGCCCTGCGGGGCCGCCCGGAACCAGCGGCAGGCAGGGACCCCGCGGAGAGCCCGGCGCCGCGGGAAGGAACGGTTTCCCCGGAACTCCAGGTTCACAAGGCCAGCAGGGAGAGAGAGGTACGACGCCGTCCGTCTGAAAGAGAGGGAGGAATCATTATTTATCAATAACAGGAATATTAGGACCAGAATCTGATCCTGAGTGTTTCCTT
Organism: Sebastes fasciatus; assembly: GCF_043250625.1. NCBI lineage: Eukaryota > Metazoa > Chordata > Actinopteri > Perciformes > Sebastidae > Sebastes > Sebastes fasciatus. The sequence goes on from NC_133812.1 coordinate 28,666,856, forward strand.
CAGGTCCTGCAGGAGAGAAAGGCGAGCGAGGAACGTCAGGAGTCGGACAGAAAGGACTGAGAGGACCTGCTGGTATGTTTCTCTCTCTGTATATCTATGTTATCTATATCTATGATCTACATGCTGCTCAGGTCACTCGGCCGGCTGTAAGAACTTGTTACAACCCAGAACACAACCAACTGGAAAACATGGATTATGAGAAAAGCATAAAGTCAATTTGGTCCTTTCTTTTAAAAGTTTGGCAGCAACCCTCTGAAGTGTCAGATGTCAGAGTTTCCCTGAATGCACCAACAGAGAGAGAGTTTCTAAAACAGACCCAAATATTCTCTTAAAGAATTAGGTCAACTAATCGTTCTACAGTATGTGACTGAAAGAGCAGCTTCTGGGAAATGACATTTATAACCTGTTATGCCTCAGAAATGTTCTGTAGTAACAAAGCGTCTGTAGTTAGACGGCTAAAAAAACACACTTATGTTTCTAAAAGTGCAGCCACAGAATCTGAAAACAGAGATTTAGAGCATTACTGATTAACCAACCGACCAACAACAAGGTAAGAAGATAAGAAGACGAAGATGAGCTGGTGAATCTTCTCCGCTCCCTCTTCACCACAACGCTCCGGTACAGCGCCCGCATAACTGCAGACGCCACGCCGCACCGCCTGTCCATCCCCCGCTCCATTTTACCCTCACTGATGAACAAGACTCTGAGACACTTGAACTCTCTCACTTGGGGCAAAGACTCACCCCCCACCTGGAGGGTACAGTCCACCGGTTCCCGGCAGAGAACCACGGCCTCAGACTTGGAGGTTCTGACTCTCATCCCGAACGCTTCACACTCGGCTGCAAACCGCCCTGGCGGATGCCAACACCCACTAGAAACGTGGACACAGCTCTCACTTTGGTTATATAAGGACCGGATGGCTCTTAACAACGACCCCGGTACCCAACAGGACTCCACCGGCGGACCGGATGGCTCTTAACAACGACCCCGGTACCCCACAGGACTCCACCGGCGGACACGGTCGTAAGCCTTCTCCACTAAACACATGTAGACCGGATGGGCAAACTCCCATGACCCCTCCAACAGACCTGCTGGTGGGTAAGCCAGCCAGCCCGGATGGAATCTGCGTTGCTCCTCATGGATCCGAGGTTCAACCATCGGTTCGAGTCTCCTTTCCAGCATCCTATCTTTTTGATTTTCCCACCAAAACTGTCCTGAGTCCTTCCCATAGAAATCAGTCCCCAGGCTGTTATAGGCTCAGAGGAAGGTCTCAGTTTTTAGGTTACGTTACAATCCGTTCACACATTTGCAATAAAATGTGAGTATTGTCCCGAGCTGGATAACCAAACCACCGCTCGCTGTCTGAAAGCACCTTTAAGTGATGACTCAAGCAGGTGAACCACCTCCACATCACAATCTTAACCAACATCCTCCAGCTAACAAACCGTTAGGATGTCACTTCCTCACAGAACTCTGAAGCTGCAGCTCGTCCTGCAAAAATCAGCTCAAACCACAAACCACAAAATCATGATGTCATCCTGAGCAGCTCCGCTGATCATCACACATCCAGTCAGACCCCCCCGACTAAAGCCCCACAGCTCAACCCACAACCCGGTCTGAAGCTAACAGGGTCAAGTTGTGGAAACAGTGTGGGCGGAGAGGGAGAAAGGTCCTGGAACAGGAGGAAGTGGACGGCAGTGAGTCATTCATTCACAACATATGCTGAGGACGGCGAGGAGGAGGAGGAGGGCGAGGAGGAGGAGGAGACGCAGGAGGAGGAGGAGGAGGAGGAGGAGGAGGGCGAGGAGGAGGAGGAGACGCAGGAGGAGGAGGAGGAGGAGGAGGAGGAGGAGGAGGAGAAGGAGGAGACGGAGACGTAGGGGACGGACAGTCAGGGAAACTTTCCAACCGGCTTTGTCCGTGTCTAGACATCTCGCAGAGAGGGAAAAAGGATCAGCAGATTCCTTTTTTTCCTCTCGTAGTTCAGTTTTTGTTATTTCTATGTTCCAAATGTTGTGCCCGAGACCGTCAGCAGCTGCTCTCTAAAAGATTTATTTCCAGCTGAAAGTTGAGCACGATGACACAGAGCCACAATTATCTGGTTTAGAGATCACGGAACATCCCCCCGGGGGTTTTTACAAGAATCAAATAACATTTATCTCTGAAATAACCGCATCATAATCTGTTTTCTATTGTTCAGAGATGATCATAAAAACACAAACACATGGAGGAGAATCACTTGGGAGTCTCAGCGTTTCTGAGAATCATAATTTTTCCAAAGCAAACTGGCTTTGCTCCGCCGTCACGTTCAGATGATTTAATCTTCAAGTTATTTGACAAATGTAGCTGCAACTAACTTATCTCCATTACTGATTCATCTGTTGGTCTATTAATGTCAGAAAATAATGAAAAATGTCCGTCGCAAGTTCCTAAAGCCGATGTCATGACATCAAATGTCTTGTTTCGTCCAACCAATAGTTCAGAATGTCAGAAATGTCTGACAATTATGCTTTAAAAAATGCTTCTGTTGATCATTGATGACTAATCAATTAAGTTTAGAGTCTAAATAATGTCTTTTCTTCAGCTAACAATACGCTAGAACTTCTTTTTAGGGCTGTCAATCCATTCAAATATTTAATTTCAAAATTAATCACATGATTGATCGCAGATTAATCACATTTTTTTATCTGTTCTAAATGTACCTTGTAGGGATGCACCGATACCGGTATCGGGTCCGATACTGTGCTCATGTACTTGTACTTGCAAAACGGCTCCGATACCACTATGGCAGCGTGACGTTAACCTCTCGTCACCATCTTTCGGGTCCTATCGCACGCGCTCACGCTCCACCTCCCTGACGGTGCGGGCGAGACGGGCCGGTGGTGCGCGCCATCCCTCACTTTCATTGCGCCACGGGGTTTTGCTTGCACCCTCTGACTCGCGCGTGCGTTAGACTCCTTGGTCCGTGTTTCAAGACGGGTCAGGTGGGTTGCCGACAACGCCGCAGACCCCTTGTGCCTTTTTATGTGGGCCGGTGTGGGGAGCTCTGTAAAGCTGCGTCAGCGAGCCACCTTCGCCCCGAGCCTTTCCAAGCCGACCTAGAGCCGGTCCAGCTGGCTGTTAACGAGGGTCTTTGGGCACAGAGAAGTACTCGTATCGGTACTCGGTATCGGCGAGTACCCAAATGTAAGTACTTGTACTCGGTCTGTAAAGTGATATCGGAGCATCCCAACATAATAGCTTTAAAACCCGCTACAACCTGTGACAAGATCATTTGCTTTGAGGAAATTAGTGGCGTTAAAACGAATTTGCGTTAACTTTGACAGCCCTACTTCTTTTATTAATCATCGTTGAAGACTAAACTGAAATAGATCAGGACTAAATGAGGTTCATCATTCTGCAGGGTTAAGAAATGAAGACAGCATGAAGCTGTGATAAACTGATGAGAACGTTCAGCACAACACGGAACTAAATAAACCTTATGAAAAATGGGACAACAGGATTATTTAGTCCGTTCAGCCTCCTTGGTTAGTTAACGTGACGAACACCTCTCCAACTCTGTCCCCTCCAGGTCCACCAGGAGAAAGCAGGACAGGATCCACCGGTCCTCCGGGCTCCGGTGGACCTCGCGGTCCCCCCGGACGTCCAGGATACGCCGGAGTCCGCGGGCCCCCCGGACCCTCCGGATACTGTGACTCCTCTCAGTGCGTCGGTATTCCTTACAACGGGCAGGGATACGGAGGTACGTACCAACGAGTGCACGGGACGCTTTAATACAAATAACATCCTGCTAAACAATGCTAATAATGAAACCATAAAGGAGCACTCCAACATTACGAGAGATCCACCTATCCACTGAGTCCAGTATGTGTTTAGCCTAGCTTAGCACAAAGACTAGAAGCAGGGGGGAACTGTTTGTTTTGGTAAATCTAAAAAAGGGTTTAAAGGTGATTTTATTTTCCTCAAAGTTTGGCAAACGTGTCATTTAGGTATCGATACCAAAACTCAGCTCGCAGTTTCCACCTGCTTCCAGTCTTTGTGCTAAGCTAGGCTAAACATGGAATGAATCCGTCTCTGTACTGGACACAAACAGATGTGCTGAAGGATAACTACTTTATACTTCTACTCTGACGGCTTTAGTTACTTTGTAGATTTAGATTAATACAAATTATAAAGATCAAAATCAAGCAATCTGATTGGTTCAAAGCCCCGATATAATACCCACATACCATCGCTATGACGTCTAACTCCTTCGTACTTTCAGTATCACTCTGAGAAATAAAACGTCTAACGTAAACCACTAATGTGTTGTCATGGTTGCTTAGCGACAGGGTCACGGAACAGGTTACAGATACGGAGGAACAAAGTTAGCAGCTAAAACACGCCACAGAATGGTAGCAACAACGACCCGCTAGCTGTACATTATCCCGCTTATTACACGGCTGCTTACTTAAAAGAAATCAATCATTTTGACACAAAAACGGGCTCCAGAGTCCGACATCAGAGCTGCGCCCACAGCATCTCAGTCTGAGATCTCAGACCACATTTCTCCCACAATCATCAGCGCAGTGTATCGGGGCTTAAAGACAGTAAACAAGGATCTCCCAGAATGTTGGATTGCTTCTTCTCGAGGATTAATGCATGTGTGAAAAATCACTAATCATGACAGAAAGTCCGAAGTTGTTTTATTCGCTGCTTTGACCTCCTGACTGACCCCTTCCATCCTCTTTGGCCTGTTTCAGGTTAGACTTTCTATTCCGCCTGTGCTGCTTTCACTGACATCCTGAAAAAAAACAAAGTCCTGTAACTGAAACACTTGCTCACACGCTCTAGAGCTGTTTAGACGGATAACCGCCGAAGGAAACCATTAACAAACAACAACACGACAACAAAGAGGGAAACTAACAACGACTCACAGCCAGTAGAACAAAAGCACCGCCACCGCCGGCAGCAGCGGCAGCAGCAGCAGCAGCGGTGACGGCACCGACCCGTTTAGTGGCACCGACCCGTTTAGTGGCCTGTTTGCATCTTGAAGACCAGACACAGAACCGTTGTGTTCAGTGGAGGAGCATGCACCCAACAACAACAACAACAACAACAACAACAACAACAACAAACACATACTAACAACAGAGACGCTGTGCAGCATCACCAGCAACAACAGCAGCAGCAGCAGCAGCACCTCTGTTAACAACATCTCTCCTCACGTCACCTGTAAATAAACTAATGTGTGCCTTGTAAATGATGTTTGAATCAAGTCCACTTAATTTAGTTTTTAACATCTGTAGTTTTGAAGCTTGTGCCTTGCGAACCAACAACCTGCTGCTTGCTGAATGCCAACAACAACGCCTCTTTTTAATGTACTGGTTTTTATTTTTCCTGCCGATGTGTGTTAGTAGCTGTTTTAAACTGCTCAGGGCCAAACCGAATCACTTCTACACATGTGACCCCGGACAGTTAGATTAGACCACTCCATCTTCACTCCCCAAACCAGCTATACTGTATCTGTATGTTCTATCAAATACTAACAATGCAATCCCACAGAAGTTTCTGCAGGCTGGTGGTAGAAGAACTTGAATTTTAGATAGAAATGTTTTGTTGTTTTATTTTGTAAATGAGTTGTAGAGAAAGGATAGCGTTGAGAGACTAACACCTGAACTTCTAACATCAATGAAAAGGGAAAACAGCACTGAGATGATCAGCAGGAGCGTGTCCAACCTGATCCCCCCCCCCACACACACACTAAAGCTCACAGCTGATTGGTTAATTAGTTAATTAGTCAATCATCAAAGTTGAAATCTACTCCTTATTTAGCTTTCTTTTAGCATCAATAATTAACAAATCTATTTAAATATATTATGAAATCTTATCCTGATTGTAAGTTATTAATAACCTCACAAAAAAACGCAATCAAAATCTTTCTTTAGACATTTAATCCTGAGAAAGACGTGACTAACTAGTGACAGAATGACGGCGTATTAGGGGCCATTGTAAATTTAAAAAGAAAAAGAAAATGACGGATAGACGAATAGAGATTAAAGTCGTAAATTTACAAGAAAAAAAAAATGAAATCAGGATGTCGTCTTCTTAATTGGCCCAATTCACCGCCATGACTCTTCAAAGTCCAGATGCTGATGATAATCTGGTGATTCTGGTCTAAAATCACGGGTATTTTCTGATTGATCAATCTGATTGCAGTGTTTAATTTGATGAGGTCATCCGCTAGAGGCTGCGGCGGCGGCGTCTCTGGTTTGATGAGGATGACTCAACCTTACAAAGTGAAGCGACAAAAAAAACACATTTTCCAAGGGTTTTTTCTTCATTTTTTTCTTCTTTAATCTTAGAGCATTTCATATTTATTTATCGCAAATTTTTGAGTTAATAATCTCAGAGAATATTTGGTACAATTATGAGAAAAAAATCTAAAAATTACGAGAAAAAAACAACTCACCTTAATCTCGGATACAAATTTCAGAAACGTCCCACCCCTGCACAGTTATCATGTATTTATTTATTTTTTACAAACAATGGCCCTGATACGCCGTCTTAAGTAAGAGATGTACAATTGACTGTTTAATTAAAAAGGGGAACGTAATGTATGATATCACATATGTACAATATAATCACAATTTTATCATTCAAAGATTCTTTATAAAGTGAAGATGCTGTACCACCAAAGGTTGTGGCTTGATAGCATTCAATCCTCATTAAATCTAATTAGCTTTCAACATTTGACGATAACTAAAGTCATAAATAACTAAAAAAGGCAAAGATCTGTGATCATCTTTTGTTGGCTGGGAAGGCCCGAACTGTTTTGAGCGTCAAATACATTTTTACAAAAAATGTGAACTACACTGCATAATATATGAAATATTAAGTTTCTCACACATGAAAATAATAGTTGCAGCCTGCTAAATAAAATGACTTTATCAAGTAACTGATCAAAGTTGTTGCCGTCGATGGACTTATTGCCTCTAGTTAGATTTACACATGTTGGTGCAACAGCATGCAGTTAAATGCAGAAACGGTTTAAAATACAGATAAATGAACAAACCTCCTACTGTAGTTCCTCCACCAATTGATTTAGGAACAAGGTATCTCAGCCAAACTAATGTTGATAGCTTCATTTGTTAGTTTTTTATGGTCCACAATAATTGCTTCTTCCTGTTTTAGAAGACATTTGTAAATTAGTGGGTGAACAATTGGATTAAATTGGAGTGAAACAGCTGCTGTATGACGAGACAAACCTCCCCAAGCATCCAGAGGACACGCCCCTGCTGCTCACTAACCATCTGTATCGGTGCTTCAGCCAGCAATCACGTAGATAAACAACATTTCAGCCCCTTCTTTTTGTGCATGTTAAGACAAACTGAGAAACTTAATACTCAAATGGCCCAAACGATATCTCCCGAGCAGGCCAATATCCACCTGACCCCGACACCCGGGTAGTCCCGGACCCCGAGGAGGACGAGCTGTCGCAAAACCAGCGTCGAAAGAGATCGCTATCAAGGAAGGCCTCCGACAGGCTATCATCATAAGACACACCATGTTCTCTGTTTCTTTATTTTTCTTGTTCAACCTGTGTTTGGATTTATGCACATTATTACACGCAACAACAACAACAACAAAAAACGGGGTTTGACATCTCGACTTTATTGGAAAACACCTTTAAATGCCTTAAAACGTATGTGAATATTCATTTTTGTGGCAGGTGAAGGGTTGAGACGGAGGGGAGGGAGTTCGGAAGAAAAAAAACATGTTAAGAATCCATAAAAAAACAAACCTGTGAGCTTTCTTATTCCAACTTGTGTCTTTTTGCTTGTAACATATTTGCATCCAGTTTGTATTAACTAGCAGTGTTGAACAGTGCACCCGTTGTAACAAAGATAAAGAAAGACAATGTTTGTTCACAGAGTCGGGACACCACAGTTCATCCAGTATAATCCTTCTCATTCAGTCTCATTATGGCAGTTAAACACAGCTTTCATTTTGTATCTCTAAACTTGATATTTATCAGTTTTCCTTTTATTCCGTCACAGCTAATTTTAACAAAGTAAAGGTGGAATTGCATGTCTGTGGTGTATATTTAGTACATGTTTTTTGTTACATTTTGTTTTAACCAGAATATAGTTGTTGTCATTCTTGTCATTCTCTCAGTATCGAATGCAGTCGAAGACTATGGAAGTGGTATTGCTGCTTCATGTTTGAACTGCAGATTGTGAATTCCACAGCCTTATTTTCTTATTTATTTCTGAAAACAGAAGAGGCATTTTTCAATAAAACTACTGAAAATTTACACCGTTGGTCTTTTTGTGTTTCTTTCGTCAGGTGTCTTTACTGATTCTGTTAGGCAGAGGTTCTCAAAGTGGGGTCCGTGGTACTCTGCCAGGTCCGTGAAAGGTTTTTAGATTTATTCATTTAAATTATCACGATGGCTTCATAGTTAAACAAATCCTATTTTATTTCTTAAATCTCGCCAGGAAAAGATTTTTGGAATTATACCTTTCTGCAAACCACGGATTTTCACAACATTTTTCGACATACTATACTATGCCTTTTTTTCCAAAAATTGTTTCAACATACTAAACTATGATGTTTTTTTAAGAGATTTTTCGACATACTATACTATGACTTTTTTTCATGACATTTTTTCAAAATACTATACTATGACGTTTTTCCAAGAAATTTTCGACATACTATTCTAAGACTTTTTCACAATTTTTCGACATACTAAACTATGATTTTTTTTTACAACAATTTGACATACAATACTATGACTTTTTCCAAGAAATTTTCGACATACTACTCTATGACTGTTTTTTAAAGAGAATTTTCGACATGCTATGTTTTAACTTTTTTTCAACAAACTTTACGACATATTATACTATGAATTTTTTTCCCAAAAATGTTTCGACATACTATAGTAAAACATTTTTTTTACAATTTTTAAACATACTATACTATAATTTTTTTTCAAGAATTTTTTTTGACATAATAGACTATAACTTTTTTCCACAACATTTTCCGACATACTATGCTATGACTTTCTCAGAAAAATGTTCAACATCTCATCTCATCTCATTCCTGTAGCACTGTATTCCCTCAAGGTGTTCCTGAGACATCGCGTTCACAAGAACAGACGGATGTACGTAGAGATGTAAAAGTAACTAACTAGAGGGTCCCCTGGGGGAGAACAGGGTAACAGATTACAGTGGACCTTTGGGCAGTTCCTCTACTTCTAAATCAGTGATAAAATTAAGGTTTAACAGCCAAAGACAGACCATAGTTTAGTAAAAGTTCAGCAGTCAGAGCCGAGCATGGTACTGGCTCCACGGTGTTATTTCTCTGAGGGAAAGACCTCCATCCTGGAGTGGAAACTTGGAGAGGCTGACATAAATAGGGCAGTCAGGAAATTGGGAAAGTGTCTTAAAGTGTTCTCCTCAGCCTCTTTGAATACTCACTTCTTTTTTTTACGACCCTGAACTCAGGAGCTGCTGAGGATTAGCTAACTTCACTGGCCCGACTCGCTCGCTGCTATTTTCTCTTCAGATATTTTCCCCCTGATTCACTGCCACAAACATAAAGCTTAATAGCTGAGCACACGAGTGAGACGCACTAATCATCTATAAGCTGTAAACATCACATCTCCACCATGGAAACACCTCATCATCGCCGTTCGGCAGCTCAGATGAGTTCATCTCCACTCGAGTGTGACTCATCTGCAGCTACCAGTTACAAGGCAACGATCCCATAAAGACAGTTTATATTATTAGAGAGGAGAAATTATGAAATACCAGCTGGCCCCAACATCACATCATGTGTTTATTAAATATTAATAGTGTTGCTTTAGTGGTTCTACAATTCAAAATAATCCTCCTCTAACTGATTTCCTCCTCTCGGGTACTTCAGATTCACTGTTGAACTGTTGCTGACACTTTAATATAGAACTGCAATGATTCATTGATTAGTTAATCAATACAGAGTGATGCAGCAAATTAATTAAACCCCCTAATTTGGTCCATTTTTTTTAAACTTAACCTCCTTGTATAAAATGACCTGTGGTGACCTCTAGGATAATCACAGCCTCATGAAACTTTACAGCCACAAACTAGAGACCTAGAGCATTCAGAGGATGGATGGATCAGACTAGAGACCTAGAGCATTCAGAGGATGGATGGATCAAACTAGAGACCTAGAGCATTCAGAGGATGGATGGATCAAACTAGAGACCTAGAGCATTCAGAGGATGGATGGATCAGACTAGAGACCTAGAGCATTCAGAGGATGGATGGATCAGACTAGAGACCTAGAGCATTCAGAGGATGGATGGATCAGACTAGAGACCTAGAGCATTCAGAGGATGGATGGATCAAACTAGAGACCTAGAGCATTCAGAGGATGGATGGATCAGACTAGAGACCTAGAGCATTCAGAGGATGGATGGATCAAACTAGAGACCTAGAGCATTCAGAGGATGGATGGATCAGACTAGAGACCTAGAGCATTCAGAGGATGGATGGATCAGACTAGAGACCTAGAGCATTCAGAGGATGGATGGATCAGACTAGAGACCTAGAGCATTCAGAGGATGGATGGATCAAACTAGAGACCTAGAGCATTCAGAGGATGGATGGATCAAACTAGAGACCTAGAGCATTCAGAGGATGGATGGATCAGACTAGAGACCTAGAGCATTCAGAGGATGGATGGATCAAACTAGAGACCTAGAGCATTCAGAGGATGGATGGATCAAACTAGAGACCTAGAGCATTCAGAGGATGGATGGCTTTCCTCAGTCAACGAGGAGGTTTGTTGAATAAACAAGAGCTGTTTCCTCACTCGTTGAGTTAAACATCACAGAGCACGCTGGTGAAGCATCAGGAAAAAAGAGAACTTGTTATGCGGTGGTTTTAATCAGAAACCTCCTGCGGTCTAATTGGAACGGGATGAGGACGGCGAACAGCCTCGCTCCTCCCTCCAGCTTATCAGCAGCTTTGAACTTCCCCCCTCGACCTTGCAAAACAACACAGACCGAGATACGATCCCCGATGGTGGCAAAATGCAAAACATATCTGAACACGATGAAATGTTTTAAAGACATGTTTTTGCTCTCTAACTGCTGACGACTGAAGGTCATTAGGAATAAACTGTAAACTGCACGCACATTCCTCCCATCCTGCTGAGTGGAAATCTGATTAAAGACACTCGGAGGACCAAAGGGAAAGGACACTTCGCAGCACACTGACGACATTTTCATTCATCATCTGATCTTTATAGAAGTGACCAATAGAAGTCAAAGGTTCCTGGTAGCCTCTGTCCAACACCGGTAGTATCATGACTTTACAAATCAACACCACGTTTACCCATAAAGCCTGTTGTTTCTGGTTGCATGAGCATCTTTCCTTTTATCTTCACTAAAGAGGATCAACATGTTGAAAAGGATTTTTCCACCATCTGCCATCTAAAGTCTGGATGCCTTAACAGCAACGCCCTCTTTACTCATCTACAATGAAATGTCAATTCAGTCTGATTATCAGGCGACGAAGGTTTGCCCCAGTCGGTAAAAAGAAGTGGACCTGTCAGAGTTTGTAGGTGGGATTAACAACGTTTATGTCACCTTCCTGACAAATGTCCACAAGTGTGGACAAGATTGATGAAGCTGTAGAGGTGGGAGGAAAAATGTATTCATGTAAGAATTGAGATTCTTATCTTCTAAGACTCTGAATCGATTTCATTACTCCCATAAATAGATTTTTAAAAACGTTTTTTCTATATATTTAAATATACAAATAAAATAAAATAGTCATAGTTAAAATAAAATAAATAAATATAAATAATGATAAATTGTTGGGGGTCTAGGACAGTACACCGTATCACATAGGGCACTTACATGAATAAAACAAGCACAGGAGTTAAGCTGAAGCATTGAACACAATGAAAAATCAGGGATCTTGTGATTTATGATGTTAATTTTCACATAAAATAAATTATTCCAGTATGTTTTAGGGCCATTTTAAGAGTTTTAAGCATATTTTGATGATTATTGATGATTATAATTTAGGATAATCATGACATTTTCAAATAGCCCCCATGCCTAGTCAAGTAATACTGTGTGACTTCAAACTGTGACACAAAATACTAGTTTTACAGGGTTATTTTGTGTACAATTAATTTAAAAAAATGAAATAGGCAAGTTGCTGAGATATAAAAAGGCAGCCAGTCTAAGCCTACAACTTTTATTTATGTCACAGGCAGGAGTTGTATTTTTTGTATAACTTGAACTTCTTCTTGAAGTCACTGAGAATTAAGAAATACTAAAAGTGTTTATTTGTGCAAGTTTAGCATGAATACCTTTTGCCTTTGTGTGTTTACATTATTGCAATCAGTTGATATAACGTTTTATCAATCATGAAAAACTCCATAATCTGCTCTGCTTTCATGCCGTAATTTGCCAAACCGCCTTCATTAGCGCAGAGCGGACTGGAGTAGGACCAAGAATCTAAACTGAATGGTGAGAGACTCCCGTCCGTAGTAAATAATACTTTTTATCAATCATCAGATTATTTTGCCGACTAATTGTTTCCTCTGTTAAATTTCAGTCTGTCAGAACTTCCTAAAGGCTGAGGCAACTTCTTCAGATTGCTTGTTTTTACTTGCCAAAAAATATTACAAATATACTAACAGTGTGCGATCACATAAGACAAAGAAAAGCAGCAAATCGTCACGTTTGACCAGCTTTAAGATATTCTCTAACTGTGTCTGCTGCTTGCTACTAAAAGATATGCTGAAGCTCCAAAGGGCTGCAGAGTTGATGTGAATTATTATTGTATTATTGGTGTTTGCTGCTCAGCGTCTGCAGGACAGAAGTGTCTGGGAGCTGCAGGTCGGAGCTCGCGTGCTGAAAGTAATCAAACTCTTTGGAGTGACGCCTCGTTTGTCAGCCAGACGCTCTCTGATTGATGGAGCACAAACACCGAGTTTCTTTCTGCGTTCAGCTGCACAGAAGGAGCTCCAATTATCTGGAACATTTTTATACAATCAGTCCAGATTCGTTTAATGACACCTTACTGCGTTCACATTGAGAGCGGGCCAGTGTTTATATATGTTTATATGTCGCCGTTAAGTGCAATAAAAACTCATCCTCCAGCTCAGCTTTTTGGGGCTTTTAGCAGAACGATAAACTCAGAGAGGTTTGCTGGCCAGAGGTGACCTCATGGAAACGTCTGGCAGTAGCGTTGGGTTGCTCAGTTTGAGGCGTCCCACCAGCCGCCGCCACCGTTCAGACACAGAACCAGCATCCCTCCGCATCACTCCGGTCCACAACGACAATATTTGTGGAAGGAGTTTGTCTCAGTGGGATTAGAGCTGTCAGACAGTCAGCGCTGACGATAACAGGGTCAAGATAATGATCGGAGATGATCTCATTGGCTGATTCAACGTCAGCTGACGGAGTAGAGGAACCAGATTTCAAAATCTCTGCGACTATTCAAATAGACTATTTAGAGCTACTACGAGGAACTTTAATGTTGTGTCGTTTATGTCCGTCTCTGGGGACAAAAGCTGGAGTGTTTCCACCAGAGGTCCTTTAGAAACCTCTCATTTGACTGCAGCAGGATCTGACAGTCTGCCCCTCTGAATCCTGGTTCTGGTTCTCCCGTGCCTCCCTTCCCTCCAGCGGGCCCAGCAATACGGCCTCACGATAATTAATACAATAATAACGCAAATTTGTTTAAACGCCACTAATTTCTTTAACGCATTAACACATGAAACTAGAAAAATCAAAGGAATCCATCGGTACCAACCATGTCAGACTAGCTGGTCATGAAGGAGGTTCAATAACGCTCCAAACTTACACTACATTTTGACGAGGAAAAACTGTCATGTCCATTTTCAAAGGGGTCCCTTGACCTCTGACCTCCAGATGTGTGAATGTAAATGGGTTCTATGGGTACCCACGAGTCTCCCCTTTACAGACATGCCCACTTTATGATAATCACATGCAGTTTGGGGCAAGTCATAGTCAAGTCAGCACACTGACACACTGACAGCTGTTGTTGCCTGTTGGGCTGCAGTTTGACATGTTATGATTGGAGCATATTTGTCCACTCCCATGTTGATAAGAGTATTAAATACTTGACTAATCTCCCTTTAAGGTACATTTTGAACAGATAAATGTGTGATTAATTTGAGATTAACTATTTTAATCAATTGACAGCCCTAATAAGTCATCATCGGTTTCACAGTGTAAATTATTCTAAATACTTAAACTATTATTATAACAACGTCCTGAAACTATTATGCTTCCTTTAAGTCTTACAAAACAAACCTCTGTATCAATATATACAGTTAATTCTGTACATTACTGGGGCATTATAATCAGTGCATATTCAATATATATTACAGTTAATGTCATGGTCCTATTAGGGTTCATTTTGAACAGAAAAAAAACGTGATTAATTTGCGATTAAATATTTGAATCGATATTTATATATCTTGTGTTTCTGGCTTTGAGTATAATATTTTAAAATCCTATTTATGGATGAAAGGTGCAACACAAATAAATGAATATTATTGTCATGCAACATGTCGGCATCCATCAGACAATCAGGTTACTTTTGCAGCAGCGGTTCTTCATGAATAAGAGCAATTTTTGATCCTAATTCTGTTATGAAAATATTGTTTTATTTGATATGTTTCATTATTTAAGCCACACAGATGACTCATACCTGGTTTGGGTTTCCAGGTCTTCATGCAGATCAACTGTGTGATGAGTTTATCAGATAAAACTGGACCTGAACCGGAGTGGAGGTTTACTTTCCCCTCACTTTTCCCTGGAAAGTGTCTGTGCTTGTTTTACTGAGGTGACTCATGTCTGCATGTTAATGCTGAATTCCACTTACACATCATTACACATCATTCCCTACTTTCCTCGAACTGACCCTGTGATTTACGGTTAGTCACACATTAGTCACACGGGGTTTCTTCTGGGGAAAAAGGACACTCGTTATCTGAACAAGACTAAACGTCCTGCGTGGCAGGCATTACAACCAGAACAGAAAACTTCTACAGCTCTCAGACACGCTGAAGCTGACTCAGCAGTTAGTGGAAGACGTCGTCAGTGTCGCTGGAATATCGTGAAAACTAACAGGAAAAAAATCTGTTCCGTAAACTGAACTATGCCGCCGCCGCTTCTCTGGAAATGTCACATTCACTCGACTCAGACGACGACATCGGCTCCGTCTTACAAGGGAACCTCGCTGAGGAGCCTGTGAGCAAGGCAGTAAACTGGGACTATTTGTGAGTAAAGATGTATATATGTATTATTGGAAATCAATTAACAACACCAAACAATGACAGATATTGATCCAGAAACCCTCACAGGTACTGCATTTAGCATAAAACAATATGCTCCAATCATAACACGGCAAACTGCAGCCCAACAGGCAACAACAGCTGTCAGTGTGTCAGTGTGCTGACTTGACTATGACTTGCCCCAAACTGCATGTGATTATCATAAAGTGGGCATGTCTGTAAAGGGGAGACTCGTGGGTACCCATAGAACCCATTTACATTCACTGATCTGGAGGTCAGAGGTCAAGGGACCCCTTTGGAAATGGACATGACAGTTTTTCCTCGCCAAAATTTAGCGTATCTTTGAAGCGTTATTTAACCTCCTTCATGACCAGCTAGTCTGACATGGTTGGTACCGATGGATTCATCAGGTTTTATAGTTTCATATGATACCAGTATCTTCACTCTAGCTTTAAAACTGAGCCGCTACAACCGTAAAATCGCGTTAATGCGAGAAATTAGTGGCGTTTACGGTTATCATAGCTTTAACTTTGACAGCTCTATATTTTAATAAATATATTATTTATATTATTTGTTTTATGGTGCCAGTATAAAATGTGAACTTTGTTGAGCGCCATCATTTAGACGTTGACGTCATCTTCCTCTTTGATCTGCTCGTTAGCATCACACATCACAAACACTTCATACGAGATGAGACACAAACACAACCTCATCACCTGGCGACAGACTCTGCATCTGTAGTAAAGTGTGAACAACATGACGCGCTCAGGAAACTATCCAACAGCTGGAACAATCGGCTCCACACTTCATGCTTTCTTTCACCCACTTATTTAAAAATATAAAGCTTTCATGTCAAAAAAACTGGACCATTCAAAAATCACCCGGTGAGATTCTGTGTTTAAAAAAAGTTTAGTATTAGATCAAAGTTGATGCTTTAATAAAATAAAGTTGAGTAAATGTAAAAAAAAAGTTGATTTAACGACCATTTCTGTGTGTAACCTTTCCAATAAATCCACACTGTTCTTCATCATTCTGATGTGTTGGAGCTCTGCAGTGAGAATGAAATAGTTTTCCACACATGCATGTATCCTGTGTTATTTATCTGGGAGTTAAAGCTGCTGAAAGCTAATTTATCAGCGTAATAAAACTGCCTGAGACGACCCAAAGAAAATGTCTCCTGGCGTTTTCTGCACTTCCACGACTGACAATCGCTAATGAACTTAACGCTAAATGAGCCGAATCAGCAGCCGCAGCTCGTCCAAAGAAAAGTCAGACGATCTCCAGAGGAAATATAAAAACCTTCAGCTCAATATTGAGATTAATTTTTAAGCAAAACCACGAACTCCAAATCTGATAACAAGGCGTCGGTGACGACAACAGCTGTCTGCTTCAAATACAGTTTTAGTGTTCTCACTCTGGCCGAGACGTTAATGATGACAGAGCAGAAACTGAGGTCATGATTTGGCTGAAAAGATGCTGAGAAGCTGAATTTGTGTGTTTGAAACTAAACTGATGGTCGTCAGAGTTAACAAATCATATGAACAAATTTAAGGCATATTTTTAGATCCAATAAAAATGTCAATTTGTTTAATTTGTTTTCATGGTTGCAGCCTGGCTGCTCTTTACAAATTATTATTTCTAGTAAACATTGTAAAGTAATTAAGTACATTTGCTAAAGTCATTATGTACAATGTTGAGGTACTTGTAAGTATCTCCATTTTATGCTTTTTTATACCACATTTCACATGAAAATAATCGACTTTTCACACACTATATTTATCTAAAATCTAGTTTAATATCTTATAAAATCTGATGCATTGTTACCGCTTGAATGAGTCTTTACCCCAAGTGAAGGAGTTCAAGTATCGCTTTACCGCACCGTTGTGACGAAAAGAGAGCTGAGCCGGAAGGCAAAGCTCTCGATCTACCGGTCAGTCTTCGTTCCTACTCTCACCTATGGTCATGAGGGTTGGGTCATGACCGAAAGAACGAGGTCGCGGGTACAAGCGGCCGAAATGGGTTTCCTCAGGAGGGTGGCTGGCGTCTCCCTTAGAGATAGGGTGAGAAGCTCAGTCATCCGTGAGGGACTCGGAGTAGAGCCGCTGCTCATTTGCGTCGAAAGGAGCCAGTTGAGGTGGTTCGGGCATCTAGTAAGGATGACCCCTGGACGCCTCCCTTGGGAGGTGCTCCAGGCACGACCAGCTGGGAGGAGACCACGGGGAAGACCCAGGACTAGGTGGAGAGATTATATCTCCACACTGGCCCGGGAACGCCTCGGGATCCCCCAGTCAGAGCTGGTTAATGTGGCCCGGGAAAGGGAAGTTTGGGGTCCCCTGCTGGAGCTGTTGCCCCCGCGACCCGAAGATGGATGGATGGATGTTACCGCTTTACCGCTAATTTCTTCTCTGCTTCAATCGATCGAAAATCCGAACAACAAATCCCTGTTGACATCGGAAGGATGAGAGCTAGTTAACATTAGCTGATTGCAGCCCAGCACGGAGCTACCAGCTAACGTTAATGAGAGGTGCCGTTGATTTACATTGTGATGCGTTCATGCTCTATTCAGTAAAAATGAGGGCCAAGGTAAATTCTAATATTATCATGATGCGTTCAAATTAGGGGTGGAACGGTTCACAAAATTCATGGTTTGGTTCAATTCACGGTTTTGGGTTCGGTTCATTTATGTTACAGCGAGGAGGTCAATTTCTAATTTCAACATGCTTTTCATTTATTTGGCAAAAATAAGTTAACAAATGGGCGCCTGGGTTAGCTCAGTTGGTAGAGCGGGCGTCCATGTATCAAGGCTTGGTCCTGACCGCGGCGGCACGGGTTCGAATCCGGCCTGTGGCCCTTTCAGCATCCACTCTCTCTCTCCCCCCTTTCCAAGACTCTATCCACTGTCCTGTCAATAAAAAAAATGGAAAATGCCCCCAAAAAAATAAATAAAAAAATAAGTTAACAAATGTTTGCCTTAACGAAAGTATACAGAACATAAACACTTATTCATTGACAAATCTTAATTGAACGAACAGGTCTTCTATAGTCATTAGTGCAAACAAAAAATGCAGCTTTGTTATTTTCATATAGAAATGATGTAATTATAAACTAAGGCCGTACATTGAAGCAGAAGCTCAACCAGAACTATGCTAAAAAACGTATAGCTTTTTATCTCCCACTCATTCAACAGCGGCTCATTGGTCATAATTCTGACTAATACAGTTAAGGCATTCAAATACCGACATATTGTCAATAAGAAAAAATAAATTACAAAAATAAAATCTCAAATGTCTGTAATGTAAATGTTCCATCTTAAGGCTGTTGGTAAATCCTCAACACCTGCCTATGCTAGTTTCTACAGGGCCGGCACAACAGCCTAACATTCACACGAGAAGGCTCACGTACTTTGACAATATGCTTTAATTCTGTATTGTTTATGATGGAGTGAGGTCGTATATGCAGCAATAAACACTCTTATAGCATTAGATATTACTTTGTCACAGTGTGAATCTGCAGTGGGAGGCTGTCTGAATGCTGTGGGGGAACGGACTCTCCGTTCAGTCTGCTTTTGATTCGCTCCGCTGATCGACACATTCAGGTGATGCTGTCGTAATTAAATGTTTCAAGAGTCCGGATGTCGCGGACCGAACGGAACGTCCTGTACCGAACGGTTCAGGTCAAATACACAAACCGTTCCACCCTTAGTTCAAATGTAATCTTGTAAAATGTAGTTTTTGGGGAGAAACTTGAATAATGAAGTTGTTTGAAGAAGATATTTTCACAGCAACATAAAATAGATAATACAGAGAGACCTGTTTGACTTCATAACAAAAAACAGTATGCATTGGTATTGCTATCGACTAATGACATCCCTAGTATAGGCCTATGGGAACTGACTAAAACTGTTAAAGTCACTGATATGAAGGATTCTGAGATTTAACAATCCTGAAAACATGTTTTTGTTTTTCAAATCTGATAAACCAAAAATCCAAAGTATGAAATGGAAATTGAATACTGCCACTAAATTAGATGTTCAGCTCCTTTTTTTCCCCTCAGGATCTTTATGAAGTCAAAGTTCCTGAAAGTAATAGACGTAATATATTAAATCAAAGTTTCAAAATGCACTGGAAGCAAAAGCAGGTGTGAAGCAGCCCAAACTAATACATGTCTGACATCGTGCCCGTGGAAATGTGGCATCAGAGCAAAGAGATGTGATCTTCGTTGGTGAGTTTGTGTTCAGTCTGAGAGGAGGAGGATGGTCTCCATTAATCTCTGGCTTCATCACACACAGACAGTATTCATTCTCAACAAGCAGGCCAAATGTTTTCCAATTAAATCAATTGATAGAGACTTTAAATTGATTTACTTGAGGTTTCATTGGCTTGGCTGTTTAGTATCAGCTGTGTCTGTCCTGATTTAAACAGCTCAAAGTTTGAGGGTAAAAAGCTGCATTCAGTCACGTTTATATAAATAGTCACGGTCGGATCAGATCATGAGTTGTTTAGCTACAAATATGGAAAGAAAATATTTGGTTTAACAATAAAATAAAATAAAAACAAAGTAAAAACACAAGTTTGAAGTCAAACTTGAAGATGACGTCTGCTGCCGGTGTTGTGCATGTGTCTTTGGTATTGTTTTCACTGCTATTAAATATGGTATACAAGTCAAAAATAGATAAGAACATTCTTTTATTAAACAAAAATAAAATCACATGCCTGCCTTAAGACATCCACAACACTCACACACTAAAAGAGATATCAGATTGCTGTTACAACGCTGTCTGAAATATCTACATAGTAAAGACAGTAAAGTTGCAGACAGTAGCAGTCAACACAAGGACGAGTAACGCTAGCGTTAGCAGCTAATGCTACTCCCAAGCCATGTGTTGTTATGAAGCTTTGTGTTTTTATGAAGCTCTGTGTTGTTATATGTTATGAAGCTATGGGTTGTTATGCAGTCATGTGTTGTTATATCTTTTTATGAAGTTATGTGTTTTTATGAAGTTATGAGTTGTTATATGTTCTTATGAAACTGTGTGTTAAGTGTTGTTATGAAGCTATGTGCTTTTATGAAGCTATGTGTTGTTATATGTTGTTACGAAGCTATGTGTTGTTATATGTTGTTATGAAGCTATGTGTTGTTATGTGTTGTTATGAAGCCATGTGTAGTTATGTGTTGTTATGAAGCTATGTGTTGTTATGTGTTGTTATGAAGCTATGTGTTGTTATATGTTGTTACGAAGCTATGTGTTGTTATATGTTGTTATGAAGCTATGTGTTGTTATGTGTTGTTATGAAGCCATGTGTAGTTATGTGTTGTTATGAAGCTATGTGTTGTTATGTGTTGTTATGAAGCTATGTGTTGTTATATGTTGTTATGAAGCTATGTGTTGTTTTATGTTAAGAAGCTATTGGTTGTTATGAAGTCATGTGTTGTTATGAAGCTATGTGTTTTTATGAAGTTATGTGTTGTTATATGTTTTTATGAAGCTATGTGTTTTTATGAAGTTATGTGTTGTTATATGTTGTTATGAAACTGTGTTAATTGCTGTTATGAAGCTATGTGCTTTTATGAAGCTATGTGTTGTTATATGTGGTTACGAAGCTATGTGTTGTTATATGTTGTTATGAAGCTATGTGTTGTTATGTGTTGTTATGAAGCCATGTGTAGTTATGTGTTGTTATGAAGCTATGTGTTGTTATGTGTTGTTATGAAGCTATGTGTTGTTATATGTTGTTACGAAGCTATGTGTTGTTATATGTTGTTATGAAGCTATGTGTTGTTATGTGTTGTTATGAAGCCATGTGTAGTTATATGTTGTTATGAAGCTATGTGTTGTTATGTGTTGTTATGAAGCTATGTGTTGTTATATGTTGTTATGAAGCTATGTGTTGTTTTATGTTAAGAAGCTATTGGTTGTTATGAAGTCATGTGTTGTTATGAAGCTATGTGTTTTTATGAAGTTATGTGTTGTTATATGTTTTTATGAAGCTATGTGTTTTTATGAAGTTATGTGTTGTTATATGTTGTTATGAAACTGTGTTAATTGCTGTTATGAAGCTATGTGCTTTTATGAAGCTATGTGTTGGTATATGTTGTTATGAAGCTATGTGTTGTTATGTGTTGTTATGAAGCTATGTGTTGTTATGTGTTGTTATGAAGCTATGTGTTGTTATATGTTGTTATGAAGCCATGTGTTGTTGTGTTGTTATGAAGCTATGTGTTGTTATATGTTGTTATGAAGCTATGTGATGTTATGTGTTGTTATGAAGCTATGTGTTGTTATGTGTTGTTATGAAGCTATGTGTTGTTATGTGTTGTTATGAAGCTATGTGTTGTTATGTGTTGTTATGAAGCTATGTGTTGTTGTGTTGTTATGAAGCTATGTGTTGTTATATGTTGTTATGAAGCTATGTGTTGTTATGTGTTGTTATGAAGCTATGTGTTGTTATATGTTGTTATGAAGCTATGTGTTGTTATGAAGTTATGTTTTTTTATATGTTATGAAGCTATGTGTTGTTATGTGTTGTTATGAAGCTATGTGTTTTTATATGTTGTTATGAAGCCATGTGTTGTTATATGTTGTTATGAAGCTATGTGTTGTTATGTGTTGTTATGAAGCTATGTGTTTTTATATGTTATTATGAAGCTATGTGTTTTTATATGTTATTATGAAGCTATGTGTTGTTATGTATTGTTATGAAGATATACGTTGTTGGGATGTTTTACTATGTAGCATCGTACTATGTAGATCAAATTTCTGTATGGGGACATTAAAAGAAATATTTTATTTAATCTTGTGTTAATACCTTCTAGAGGCATTTTTGACAAGTTCAGTGTTTCATAAGACCGTTGAAGACCTGCAGATACCCGGCACTTATCTAGGCGTAATATTTGTTTTTGAGGATTTTGTTTTTGACGAGCGAGCTGGCTTTTTAACAAAAACAACAAATCCAAACAATCATGTCTGGTTTTGTAATGAAAGTCATCATTTCAGCGGAGCAGAAAGTCCTCCAGGTTTTGGGGTATTTGATTTAAAATACTGGCCTGGCTTCTCCTCCTGCAGTCGTGTTTATGGGGTTTAGTTTAGAGCTTGAATCGGATTAAAACAGCAGCTCCTATAAATGTCGATATTAAACAAACAGGGAGCATTCAATTTCATTGGCTGCGTATTTGGTCCATAATCTGACGGATGGCTGACAGACGTCTCACATTCCTGCCCGATCACAAAACCCAGAGTGCGAATGGACGTGACAAACTGCAGGTAAACACTTTGGGTTTTATTTCCCAAATAAAACGTGGTTAAAGTGATTACACGTGTTATTTTCAGTCAAAAGTTTTCCATCTACTTTTCATAGACAGAAACTGGCAGATTGAGTGCTCCTGCTGTAATGAAGTAAAAGTGGTGGACCGACAGACTGACCCTAACCCTTTGTAAAATCTTGAAACTCTCTTTGAGCTTCATAATCTACCACAACTATCCTGTACGATGCTATCCTGATGGTTCATACTGAACGAACAGAAACGTTAACTATTACTGTACTTAACAGAGTAAAGTGTAAGAGAGACAGAGGTCAGAGGTCGACTAAGCGTGCCGTCAGTAGCCGGTCATTCAGCCGCCGACTCTGCAAATGGAGTGAAAAATAGCCGAGACGCCTGTTGACAATGACTAAGTGAGGGAGCCGTTTCCCTTCTGATTAATGAGCGGTGGAAAACACCCTCCTGAAGCCAAACATCATTAGTGAATCACCCCTCCAGAATAAAAGAAAAAGAAAAGAAACACACACTGAGGACGTTTGGTTCTCCCTCTCTGAGACAAAGTGTGACCAGCATGAGTGATAATCTGACGGGGATATTAATCTTTAAGCATTTAGTTTTGTTTTGGAAACATGATCAGTTGACTCTCCTTTCTATAAAACCTTCACTAATTTCTTTAACGCAATATTGCAACTTGCAATTTTTAGGTTGTAGCGGCTCAGTTTTAAAGCTAGAGTGAAGATACTGGTATCATATGAAACTATAAAACCTGATGAATCCATCGGTACCAACCATGTCATACTAGCTGGTCATAAAGAAGTTTAAATAACGCTCCAAACTTATGCTAAATTTTGGCAAGGAAAAACTGTCATATCCATTTTCAAAGGGGTCCTTTGACCTCTGACCTCCAGATATGTGAATGTAAATGGGTTCTATGGGTACCCACGGGTCTCCCCTTTTACAGACATCGGGAGATATCGGTCGGGAGGCTGAGGCAGGAAAAGCCAACACTAGGATCAGCATTGATTCATGGAGAGACCTTGGTCTGGTCAGCTAACATTACTGCCAAGCAGCTGAACTATAGAGTGATATTGTGCTTTTAGCTGACGTGTGTCTCCTCACTGTTTTGAAGGGGATGCTCGTTCATGTCTATGTAGAGCGAGCACAAGCACGAACAACAGGACGCTGACTTTAGTTGACTTAACGGACACAGGTGTTGCTGTTAACAAGACATTTCTTGATTCTTACAAACAGTCCCTTCAACTATAGACAATCATGCGATTAAATATTTTCAATCGACTGACAGTCCTAGTTTTAGACTGTTGGTCGGACAAATCAAGACTTTTGAAGACGTCATCTTTTTAATTAAAAGGTCATTTGTTTAATTATAACATCCGTTATAATAGCTGCTATTTTCTGTCATTTTAGAGACAAAATTATTAATCAAGAGAGGAGAGAGAGAGAGAGAAGAGAGAGAGGAGAGAGAGGAGAGAGAGGAGAGAGAAGAGAGAGAGGAGAGAGAGAAGAGAGAGGAGAGAGAGGAGAGAGAGAGAGAGAGGAGAGAGAGGAGAGAGAGGAGAGAGAGAGAGAGAAGAGAGAGAGGAGAGAGAGGAGAGAGAGGAGAGAGAGGAGCGCTCTGACAGGAAAACTGAAATGATGGAGAGGCTGGAAATGTATTCAAGACTGAAGAAGAACTGAAGAATTGAACAACCTTCAGCCAAGTGAGTCCAACATCTGAAATCCTTACATTTCTACTTTGGGTTCATAAGTCCAAACAGTGAAAAGCAGAGCCATATTAGTCGTGCTGGTTCCCACATTCACAGACTATAAAACCTCGGTGTTGTACGAGTCATGTGTTCATGCTGTGAGAGGAGGGTCGGTGGTGGGAGGCCAGTTTGGGTCGGCACATATTTACTGGTGCGGTTCAGGTCTGAAATGTCAGGGCGAGTGAGTGTGTGGGGGGGTTTCTGGTTTCCAACTCCTTCAGTCACCCTGCAGCCACAGAAGGCCTGCGTTTCATTTCCATCAGTCTGGAGCATCGAGTTGATTTTGGTAAACTGAGAAAAGCTGTAATTTGTAACAGGAGGGATTTTACCTTTAGTAACATAAAGCTGGTAAACCCTCTGCTAGTTTTCTTTGATTGTGTGTATTTAGAATATTCAGAACATATGGATCTGAAAGCCATCTCTGGTCTTGTGTATAGTTTTTAATTTAATATCTGGTATCCCTGTACTGTACTGTTGGTTCCTCATATCCGTTTATCCTCCCTGAACACGAGTGATGTGATTTGATTCAGTGTCGAGGCGTCTGCAGATCTGTTTTCATTTACGACGCCGCCTGATCAACACCTCTCTCCTCTTGTGTGTCATTACATCTCCATCAGAGGAGCTATTTAGGTGATTAATGAGCCTCTTCCCTACAATTAGTGATGACTCACGCTCAACTGGTGACAAACATACAACTGCTATGCAGCGATCTGGTAGATATTACCTCAAACGATCAGGATGTGCTGGCTCGTATCAGCTTGGATTAGTGTTAAGTCTGCAGTGGCTAACACAATCTAAAGTTTCAATGATGGAATAGAGTTTATATTGCGTTATATTCTGATCTCCCGGGCCCGCCCTCCATTGTCTTGTGTACATGTAGTTGCCATGCACAGTGTGAGAGAAAACAACAACAGTGTGGCTCCCTATCATCCCCATTTCCTCTCCCGGACTCGCGGCCAAAGGCAAACAGCCGACCTCCCAGGAGGAGTCGGCTGCTGAGTCCCTGCAGAGGGAGCTGACTGAGTCCAGATCAGCAGTCTCTGACGGGGGGGTAACACCTCGTAACCTCCCGACACTACAGCTGCATCATGGACCTGCCACGGCTTCACTTTACTTTACAGGAATCAGTCATGTTCATATTGTGTCCCCGGGTTGCTGGGAGAAAAATGTTTCTGTTTGCTGAAGAGCAAAACTCAGAGGAGCAACTTGTCACTAAAATGAGAATAGCCGGTCCACCTTAAAGGTCAGTCCACCTTAAAAGGTCTACAATAGAACATTAAAAGCAGCTACAACAGACCATAAAGACGCAGGCTGTTCTCATACACTGTTCGAAGCTGATCCTACAAAAAATAATGCAGTAGTTTCCTGTGAAGACGGAAGTTTATTTTGAAAAGACTGGAGCGGAAATTGACACGTGTTGCTGGAAATTCATACGACATTTGTAAGATTTCATAAGCTGCATTTCGACCGCAGGGACCAGGGTCTAAATTAAGTACCTGAGACATTTTCCGGGAACTTCTTACCCCCAAAGAAGGAGGGTAGTACTTTCTAAAACTACCAGAACTTCCAGGGTGGAGTTTGCAGGGATGACTGTTGCTGCTTGGTGAAACACACACACAGCGCCGCTGCTCCGATGTTACCGCTTCATTCATAAACAAGGAAGTATTCTCGTATCGCAAGGGCGAGCGGTAACGTTAGAAGAGAGAGAGACAGCGTGGCGATGCTGTGAATGAGAGAAAGAAAAGTTATTTTCTGATTGTTTCACGGCGGTTACATTCTAAAGCAAAAATAAATAACCATCAAACACCCAACAGATGATTCACTGTGGAGACTGACGCTCTTAGTTTCATTTCATCCATTACATCCAACGTGCAGCAGTAAATGTCATCGCAGTAAATGTCGCAGTGAGACGAAACCTAATTTTTATTTAATTGATTTTAAGAGTAAACAGGCGACACACTGACCTGCAGAGTTTGTTTCCTGCTCTGACCACCACACGTCAGCGGACTCATTTGCTTAATCTTCGCAGGTCTTTAGTCGGCTATGGAAACGCAGCCAACAGTGGGCTGAAGGAACCTTTTAGTTCTTTGAAAAGTAGCTCTAGGTACTAAAAAGTCCCAGGAATTTTTATTGGAAACCCGGCTATTCAAACCGTTGTATGAGGATAAGTTGAAAGACGACATATAGAAGCACCTGTTGCACCAAGACTATTTAAAGCAAGGCCATACAACACGTAATGTATTCTGCTATCAGGGATTTAAAGCATGCAAAAGTATATCAGACAATTATTTCCTGTTCAGTCTCTCATTTGTAACCTCCAGCTCTGTCTGCATGTGTACAAGCTTGTTATCCGCCGTGCTTCACCACCACACAGTTCACCAACTTTAGATCTGCAAGTTGGACTGAAAAATCTTTGAGTTGCACAACATTTTCATGTAAATACAAGAGACAAACGGAGGTAAACACCACGTAAAAAAAGAAACGCACAACAGCAGTTATCATTATTATTATCAGCATAAAATAATTCTAGCAATCAGCGCTGGATATGTACGTCATATAAAGATATGAAGACAATTCGCAGGCTGAATCAGCGACTGCATGTCCAAACAGCAGTCAAGAAGACAGCAACATTAATGTCAAGAGATCAGGCTGGAAAATTATGACAACGTCTGCCAAACCAAATATTTTTAATTTTTTGGCATCAAATTTAGACAAACAAAACTATTGGCAGAACATTTTATCATCAACATCAGCTCTGAGAGACTCCTTTAACGTCTCGTCTGTCAGAAGATGGTACTCTCAGGTATTTATGTGTTCAAGGAAGACACAAAGACTCACAAAGACTCCCGCCTACCGTCTGATCAAAGAGCTTACAGATATCAAATCTCCTCGTTTCTCCTCTTGTTACCTTTTAGTCTGACAACCTTCAGTGCTGTTCAGGTCTCATACCAGTGGAAAAAACAGCTATTATAGGAGCATGGGATTGTAATTTGGAGCGATAGCGGTCGCAGTAAATGCCAGATGTTGCATTAGTGTCTCCGTGATGATGGGCCGAGTTCAGACACCTCCTATTGTCTTTTTATTCCTCTGGAAAAAGACATAAAGCTGCAGCTGGGACAGTGTGAAACAAGAACTCACCCAACGTCTCAGAATAAATCTGAACAAAGGGGAGCATTACATCAACATGTAACTGAGACACCAATCTGGTGTCAGTGATGAGAATTCAGGCAGTTTGTTGGTATGCTTGAAAGGAACTGATTACTCTGAGCAGCATCATGAGGATGAATTACAATATAATAAGAGTCTGATTAAGTTCCATATTGCGATTAATGTTATCTTATTTAACACTAGACCATGGGAAAAAATTTAATCATACACTTCTAGGGACTTTTACTTTGGAAAATATCTAAATTAATGCAGTAAAAATGTTTGATTTTCAGCATGTATGTAGTCAGAGATGTCCTGAAGTCAAATACCGGCCACTTTATTAGGTACACCTTGCTAGTACCGGGTGGTCTTCATCTGCTTCCAGGTTGGACGTGTTGTGCGTTCAGAGATGCTATTCTGCATACCTTGGTTGTAACGAGTGGTTATTTGAGTTACTGTTGTCTTTCTATCATCTCCAACCACTCTGCCCATTCTCCTCTGACCTTTGACATCAACAAGGCATTTCCGTCCACACAACCACCGCTCACTGGATCTGTTCTCTTGTTGGGACCATTCTCTGTAAACCCTAGAGATGGTTGTGCGTGAAAATCCCAGTAGATCAGCAGTTTAATACTCAGACCAGCCCGTCTGGCACCAACAACCATGCCACGTTCAAAGTCACTCAAATCCCCTTTCTTCCCCATTCTGATGCTCGGTTTGAACTTCAACAAGTCGTCTTCACTACGTCTAGATGACGTAATGCATTGAGCTGCTGCCATGTGATTGGCTGATGAGCTATTTGTGTTAACAAGCAATTGAACAGGTGTGCCTAATAAAGTGGCCGGTGAGTGTATATTATAACGTTAGAGGATTAAATCCCCTCCACATCCTGACAGACGGTCATTGTTTCACAGTACTTCCTGTACCTGCCGGACACACGCGGTCTGACTGATCGGTTCAGCATGTTCACACTGCTGAAATAAATGCTGCTCCGCTGTTATTTACACAGCAGATAAACACTGCACCATGTGGGGAGCGTTGGTTCTGACTGACCCGTGTTGATGTGGACTCAGTCACAACAGCGTGTGAACACCTGTGTGATACCAAACACTCACATATACAGAGACACATTAGAACATGTCAGGTTTAGACAAACAGACAAATGAACAAACCACACACACGTTTGTATTTCAATGCTTGTAAATATGTTCAATCAGCCTGACTTATGTTTCATTTAGTTAATTCCTACATTTCCCAGAAGGCCCATGGCAACCCGCTGAGTCATATGTTGCCTTCAAAGTGGTTTAGTGTTTACCAGAAGAGCCCACTTCAGTGACCCACTCATGTGGTTTACACAACTTAGTGAAGGAAAAGCTCACAAGTTGGATTCTCAGAACTAATAGAGGTTACTTTTGTTTGTCTCCTGATTGAATACCATGCATATCATACTGGAGTTCATCAAAAATACAACCCAACAAGTTCAAGGTGAAGACAGCAATATGATGCATTCAGGCCACATCAGAAAAATGGGAAGAAACTTGTGTATCCACACGTTCGCATGCAATATTCAAGTCCTGCACCTCTATTGAAACGGCACAATCATGGCTAGAACCGGGGAGAACTCCACATTCTATACATATGGAAATATTTAGCCTACATATTACAACCTGTACTTAAAACCTCCCTTCTCCTCTACTTTCTGTGTCAACAGTCTGCAGTTCAGTCCAACAGTGTGTTCCAATCCGCGTACTTCTGTACTTACACTTACTACTTTGAGTGCATAAGTGCGTTCACACTGGGAAGTACGGCAAAATGCAGTGCACTCAAAGTACCCGGATGTTGTACTCAAAACGGTCAGATCGTTGAGTGTGGAACGCTGGACACTTTCCATACTCAATTGTCGCCATTATGGCTATGTAGTGGAAGGGGCGGAGCCACGACCACTATTCAGAATAAAACAATACAATACGTAAACATACCGGTGCATTTTCAACCAACAGGAGGACACATCGTAGGCGAAGACATTGGAAACGTTATTTCCACTCTGCTTTCATTTTTTTCAGAAGATATTTTGGCGGGTAGCGAGCCGCAGTCAAATGTTGCGATCGTCATTTCCAGTCAGTGCGCCGCAGAGTATTCGATTTGAGACGACCCTACCCCGTTGAAATTCACTCACTACTCAAGTGAGTACAGAGTACACACAGTGCACTACATTGAAGTGTACTTCTGGAAGTACGTGGATTGGAACACACTCTAAGTTTCACTGATTTTTTGTCACGATGCGCTGAAGAACGCAGAATTTCATGTTTTTCACAGGATCTGTTTCGTGCAAACGGTTTATTTTTGGCAAAATGTTAAATTAGACATGTAGAATAAAGTGAGTTTGATGAAATATCACTATTTTAAGCTTAGATTTGGTTACATTACCTGACAAAAGCATTCGTTACACATGATTCATTCAAGGACCGTCGGAAATTTGAAGATTCAACAAGTTTTTACAGTTTCTGTCTATGATAAATGGTGTAGTTTTTTTAAAGAAAACGTGCCTTTCTAACCGACAGGCGGGTTGAGAGGTTAAGAGGGTGTTAAACTAGATATTAACAAACTGTGCATGGTGTATATCTAATTTTTATATTGTTATTAACAGATTTTATTGACGTTGAACAGTCAGCGATGGCACAGCACAGGAAGATGATGCCCACTTTTCTTAATCCCACCAACAAAACTCTAGTTGTCTGATTGTTTCTCCAAAAGGAAACGGAGGAAACAGCAGTTAATGAGCACAACACCTTTTTGAATCACTGAGGAAATCAGCAATTCATGTGTCTACAACCGCTAAACTAGCCCCAACCCTGGATAAAATCCTGAATCTACTCCCGGTCACACTAGCATTAAAAACAGTTAGATGGTATTTCAGCAGTTAGCTCACCAGCTACAGTAACTTGCAACCGAATCCTGCAGGTAAATAAAGTTTGCCGTGTCTTTTCCTGGTGAACTGGCACTAAATCTACAACCTTTTATTGCCAAAGACAAGAGAAAGAAGCCGTAAACTGACCTCATTGTGAATCCTGCCTTTGGTCCATTATGTGATTAACATCGTTCAGAAAGGATTACAGCTAAAGTAGAAGACATGTGAACATCCTGTTGTTCTTTTATAAACGCTGGTCTCAGGGTGACATTTGTGAGGCTGCATGCCGTTTTACTAGTTTCACTTCATGCTGGATTTGTGACGTTTATTGGACAAAACAGGCAGCGAAAAGTGAAAACTTTTGGTCCACATAACAAGAACTTCAGCCAAGTTCATATGTGCATGTATGTACGGTAAATATGTGGGCCAACATCTCGTGTCCAGCTCTGATTCAAGAAGTCGTTTATTGGCTTTAAGCAGCAGGGAGACCCAGGCGGGTGGGGTTTACCATGTGTTAGATGAAGTGACAATTACAGAAAAGTGGGTTAAATTGACCTGGATGCTTTGCTGTGGTTGGCTGAATCCTTTTCTTTTTAGCTGTAATAGAGACATTAACTGAAGTCTGGTTCCACCACAGAAATTTCACTCAGTTTAAAACGAACCAGAAAGGCCCTTGGTTAGGAAAAAGGATAATATAGATATTTAGCACCAATATTAATTATGAGAGCCTGGAAATTATTCCCCGAGAACTGTCTTCTATAGTCGGGAACAACAAGCCTTTAAAACGTAAAGTATTTAGACCATCAAGGAAAACTGAATTCTCCTCTGAAACCAGGCTTATACACCAACATCAGCTGGTTGCTTCAAAACTTTAAAGAAAAGTTATCTGAAAGCTTCAGTTTAGAGCTGAAGCAATTAGTCAATTAATCAAAATTTTATCTGCAACAATTCTGATAATAAGTGATACGTTTATAAGCAAAAATATTTAAAATTCTATGGTCAGCCATTAAAAAGCTGAATATTTGCTGGATTTATTTATCTAATATGAAAATAAACTGAATCTTTTTGCACCGTTGCTCAATCAGTGCAAAACTTTTAAATGCATCAACATTTTTCATTAGATATTAAAATATTACATTTTATAGACCAAACAACTAATCGAATAATCGAGAAAATAACTGGCAGATTGATTAATAATGTTCTGAAAAATGTCTGAAAAGAAAGTCTGAAAAAATGTCCGAAAACTTATTCTGAAAAAAAAGATCTGAAAAGTGTCGGACAAAAAAAGTCTGAAAAAAAAGATCTGAAAAAAGAGTCTGAAAAAATGTCCGACAACAAATTCTGAAAAAAAAGATCTGAAAAGTGTCGGACAAAAAAAGTCTGAAAAAAAAGATCTGAAAAAAGAGTCTGAAAAATGTCTGAAAAAAAAGTCTGAAAAAAAGACTTGAAAAATGTATGAAAAAAAAGTTTGAAAAAATATCCGAAAAAAAAGTCTGAAAAAAAAGATCTGAAAAATGTCGGTCAAAAAAGTTTGAAAAAATGTCCGGAAAAAAAGATCTGAAAAATGTCCGAAAAAAAATTCTGAAAAAAAAGATCTGAAATATGGAGGACAAAAAAATTATCTGAAAAATATCTGAAAAAAAAATTCTGAAAAATGTGTGACAAAAAAAGTCTGAAAAGATGTCCGAAAGAAAAAGATCTGAAAAAAAGAATTTGAAAAATGTCGGACAAAAAAATTTCCGAAAAAAAAGATCTGAAAAATGTCCGAAAAATAAGAATGAAAAAAATTCCGAAAAAAAGTCTGATAAAAAGACTTGAAAAATGTCTGAAAAAAATTTGAAAAAATCTGAAAAATGTCGGAAAAAAGAAATCTGAAAAAATGTCAGAAAAAAAAGATCTAAAAAAAATTCTGAAAAAAAAGATCTGAAAAATGTCCGAAAAAAAAGAATGAAAAAATATCCGAAAAAAAGTCTGATAAAAAGACTTGGAAAATGTCTGAAAAAAATTTGAAAAAATCTGAAAAATGTCGGAAAAAAGAAATCTGAAAAAATGTCAGAAAAAAAAGATCTAAAAAAAAGTCTGAAAAAAAAGATCTGAAAAATGTCTGAAAAAAAAGTCTGAAAAAAAGATCTAAAAAAGTTTAAAAAAAAGATCTGAAAAATGTCAGAAAAAAAAGAATGTAAAAAAAGTTCTGAAAAATGGAGGACAAAAAAAGTCTGAAAAAATGTCCTAAAAAAAGAATTTCAAAAATGTCTGAAAAAAAAGATCTGAAAAATGTCCGAAAAAAAAGAATGAAAAAATATCCGAAAAAAAGTCTGATAAAAAGACTTGAAAAATGTCTGAAAAAAATTTGAAAAAATCTGAAAAATGTCGGAAAAAAGAAATCTGAAAAAATGTCAGAAAAAAAAGATCTAAAAAAATTTCTAAAAAAAAAGTCTGAAAAAAATGTCCTAAAATAAAGTCTGAAAAAAAAGATCTGAAAAATGGAGGATAAAAAAATGTCCGAAAAAAAAGTCTGAAAAAATGTCAGAAAAAAAAGAATGAAAAAATAAGTCTGAAAGATGTCCGAAAGAAAAAGATCTGAAAAATGGCTGAAAAAAATGGCTGAAAAAAAAGATCTGAAAAAATTCTGAAAAAAAAGATCTGAAAAATGTCTGAAAAAAAAGTCTGAAAAAAAGATCTAAAAAAGTTTAAAAAAAAGATCTGAAAAATGTCTGAAATAAAAGTCTGAAAAAAAGATCTAAAAAATGTGTGACAAAAAAAGTCTGAAAAATGTCCGAAAAAAAAGATCTGAAAAATTTCTGAAAAAAAGTCCGAAAAATAAAGTCTGAAAAAAAGAATTTGAAAAATGTCCGAAAAAAAAGATCTGAAAAATGAATGAAAAAAATGGCTGAAAAAAAAGATCTGAAAAATGGATGACAAAAAAATGTCCAAAAAAAAGATCTGAAAAATGGAGGACAAAAAAAAATGAAAAAATATCCGAAAAAAAGTCTGATAAAAAGACTTGAAAAATGTCTGAAAAAAAGTTTGAAAAAATGTCCGAAAAAAAGTCTGAATAAAAAATCTGAAAAATGTCCGAAGAAAGAAATCTGAAAAAATGTCAGAAAAAAAAGATCTAAAGAAATGTCTGAAAAAAAAGATCTGAAAAATGTGTGACAAAAAAAGATCTGAAAAATGTCTGAAAAAAAAGATCTGAAAAATGTCTGAAAAAAAGATCTGAAAGATGTCAGAAAAAAAAGATCTAAAAAAAAGATCTGAAAAATGTCTGAAAAAAAAGATCTGAAAAATGTCTGAAAAAAAGATCTGAAAGATGTCAGAAAAAAAAGATCTAAAAAAAAGTCTGAAAAAAAAGATCTGAAAAATGTCTGAAAAAATGTCCGAAAAAAAAAAGATCTGAAAAATGTCTGAAAAAAAAGTCTGAAAGAAAAGATCTGAAAAATGTTGTATAAAAAAGTCTGAAAAAAAGATCTAGAAAATGTCTGAAAAAAAGATCTGAAAGATGTCAGAAAAAAAAGATCTAAAAAAAAGATCTGAAAAATGTCTGAAAAAAAAGATCTGAAAAATGTCTGAAAAAAAGTTCTGAAAGATGTCAGAAAAAAGATCTGAAAAATGTGTGACAAAAAAAGTCTGAAAAAATGTCCAAAAAAAAAGATCTGAAAAATGTCTGAAAAAAAAAGTCTGAAAGAAAAGATCTGAAAAATGTCGGTCAAAAAAGTCTGAAAAAATGTCAGAAAAAAAAGTCTGAAAAAAAAGATCTGAAAAATGACTGAAAAAAAAGATTAAAAAAAATGTCCGAAAAAAAAGATCTGAAAAATGTCTGAAAAAAAGATCTGAAAGATGTCAGAAAAAAAAGATCTAAAAAAAAGTCTGAAAAAAAAGATCTGAAAAATGTCTGAAAAAATGTCCGAAAAAAAAAAGATCTGAAAAATGTCTGAAAAAAAAGTCTGAAAGAAAAGATCTGAAAAATGTTGTATAAAAAAGATCTAGAAAATGTCTGAAAAAAAAGATCTGAAAATGTCCGAAAAAAAAGATCTGAAAAATGTGTGACAAAAAAAGTCTGAAAAAATGTCCGAAAAAAAAGATCTGAAAAATGTCTGAAAAAAAAAGTCTGAAAGAAAAGATCTGAAAAATGTCGGTGAAAAAAGTCTGAAAAAATGTCCGAAAAAAAAATCTGAAAAAAAAGATCTGAAAAATGACTGAAAAAAAAGATTAAAAAAAATGTCCGAAAAAAAAGATCTGAAAAATGTCTGAAAAAAAAGTCTGAAAAAAAAAATCTGAAAAATGTCGGAAAAAAAAGTCTGAAATAGTTCTGATAATCTGATTACGTTTGTGTAGAGAGCAGGAACTCCAAAACAGCTTCCAGCGTACAGCACAACAAGACACAGTGCATTCAAGCAATATAACATCCATAACATCAAAACACAGTGCATTTAAATTACATAATAGATAACGTAACATAACATCAAAACACAAATAATACTGTATTTTTCATTTTAACTAATAATAATAAATAAAAAAAATAAATAAATAAATAAAAAATAAAATAATTATTATAATAATAATAATAATAATGAGGAAAACTCTAGATTCATTAAACTAAATCAGTTTCTCTTAAAAACTGAATAATTTCACAGTATAAGTACTTCAAAAGAATCAAGAATTAAAAATAGAAAATAGAAATTTACAATAAAAGATGTGTAAAATAGCTGTTTTAAAATTAAAAGTGCAGTACAGTGTTTAAAATAAAGATTGTGCAAAATATTGACAAGGAGTGTGCACATTTTTTCTGTATAACAAATATTAGAATATATGCAATAAAGAGCGGTAATGTAACGTGTCATCAGACAGGAAGTTATCATGAAATCATAACAGATTAAGATAAAATAAGATATTCCTTTATTAGTCCCACAGTGGGGGAATGTGCAGTGTAGCAGCAAAGGGAATAGTGCAGAAACAAGAAGCATCAGTAAAAAACAAAAATCAAGATACATTGAGGCTGATTTTTGTGATTTCTGTGAGACAAACGACTGTTCGCAGTATGAAGAATATGTGCAATGTGCAAAACTAATAATCCAAGATTTAAAAAATGTGTATTAATGTAAAACACTCCCAGAGGACTCCCGAGTCACAGACAGTAATGCCTCTCATTGTATCAGTGTTTTGTAAAAATACAATGATAAGGAACTTTTAAAACCATATTTTTGATTGCAGCCGGTTAATATGGATTCAGTCGGCTCACCGACATAAAAAAAAATCAAAAAGATGAGGGTTTGTTCTCCACTTTGAAGCTGGAAAAATGCAGTTTCCAGTGCTGTTTTACTTGGAATATCTCAGACGCTGGTTAGAGTTACTCATCAAACCAAAAACATACCTCAGACTTATTTTGGTTTTCCGGTCTGGACCTTTACTGTCCTGATTCCCTCTCAGCTGTCA
The DNA here is from genome assembly GCF_043250625.1 of Sebastes fasciatus. Lineage (NCBI taxonomy): Eukaryota > Metazoa > Chordata > Actinopteri > Perciformes > Sebastidae > Sebastes > Sebastes fasciatus. The sequence continues at coordinate 28,702,676 of NC_133812.1, forward strand.
TCAGACGCAGCAGGTTTCAGTTAAAAAGTTGTAAAAAAGCCACCGTCCACTAACAGCTAACATAGGGGAGCATTTAGCAGCTAAAGAGACAGATATTTCCCTCAGGAGTTGGTGGAGACCAAACACGGAGCTAAAAGAGGGATAATATTGGACTGCTGGATGTGTAAACAGGCTTATATATCTTTATAAGGTTATAATATGTCAGTCTTGTTGTTACGGCTCGTTTCTCCTTTTGAAAAATCAGTTCATGCAGTCTTTTTAAATCAGTCTATAGAGTATCAACAACTAAACTTACATACACAGTGTTCCTAGTGCTTCCACTGTTTAATATATAAAACAGTAAAGTTTCACTCCACATCTGTATTATCTGTTTATCCAGGCAGTATATCACACAGTCCAGCTGCAGTGATGATTTATGATCTCTGCGTACAGCAGGCCTCTCAGCAGGAGCAATGAGCTCATCATGCTTAAATCTGAGCCTCCTTGGCTCCCGTACAAAGATGTTGTTACGCTGACGACAAGTTAAAGGTGGAAGCACGGCGAAGGTAGCCGGCTATACGGTGTGCCAACGGGGCCAACAGCTGCTTCACATTGAGCCGGTGTAAAGTGACGCTGATCACAGGAGATGGCCGTGCCACAGAGTGGGAGCAGATCCTCTAACTTTACACTTCCAGAGTGGACGTGATGTCAGTGGAAACAGTTAGCTGTTTAATGAACGGGTCTTTCTGAGAGGGGATCCCTCCTTCCCTCGGCTGCTCAAATGATTTGATATGTCGCTGATGAAAATGTCTTGTAACTGTTCTGTTATTTGGAAAAAAAAGAGATTGTTATTTTGTGTCTAAGATTCGATTAATGAGAGCACAAAATATGGGAATAAATGTCTAAAACTGTAAAAACACTTAAAGGAAAACTAGGCTTTTCACACTACGCTACGCTACATTATTAGAAAGAGCTCAAACCAATCAGACACACAGTGTTTTTTACATCCAGACTGTTTCCCCCGTTATGGAAGTCTCAAGGACCTGCTGCAAAACAAATCAATGACAGGACATTCACAATGAAATCACATTATAACATGTTTTATTTGCAATCTCATGGAGAAGTACTACACTAAAATCGACACTGGTGATTTCAAGTGTAACAGGCACTTTAATACACTTTTGTTTGCACTATCACAAATCTGATTGCAGTTTGTCTTTGGTTTTCCTGAACTACATGCATATCAGTTTGTTTATACACTCACCGGCCACTTTATTAGGCACACCTGTTCAATTGCTTGTTAACACAAATAGCTAATCAGCCAATCACATGGCAGCAACTCAATGCATTACGTCATCCAGACGTGATGAAGACGACTTGCTGAAATTCAAACCGAGCATCAGAACGGGGAAGAAAGGGGATTTAAGTGACTTTGAACGTGGCATGGTTGTTGGTGCCAGACGGGCTGGTCTGAGTATTAAACTGCTGATCTACTGGGATTTTCACGCACAACCATCTCTAGGGTTTACAGAGAACGGTCCCAACAAGAGAACAGATCCAGTGAGCGGGGGTTGTGTGGACGGAAATGCCTTGTTGATGTCAGAGGTCAGAGGAGAATGGGCAGAGTGGTTGGAGATGATAGAAAGGCAACAGTAACTCAAATAACCACTCGTTACAACCAAGGTATGCAGAATACCATCTCTGAACGCACAACACGTCCAACCTTGAAGCAGATGGGCTACAGCAGCAGAAGACCACATGGTACTAGCACCGGCCACTTTATTAGGTACACCTTGTACCTAATAAAGTGGCCGGTGAGTGTATGTAACAAATCCCGGTTGACATGATCCCGACAGTATCCGTGTTTCTGATCATCTGTGTGCAGATGTTGTCTTGATTTCTCAACATTTCAACCAACAACGAATATTCAGAAACCTCGATGACGTCCTTCTCTGCATTTCTTTGATATCCGATAGTTATTCCATCCGTCCAAAAAGCGTGAAGTAAACATGTGAAAGGATAAAACATGTTTAAAGTGTTTAACAGCAGATCTATTGAGACATCAACTCACTGCTGGAAACAGTGTTCACTTGTTTGAACAGTATTTGATAAATGACGATGTATTATTTTGTTTTTGGTAATTCTATGATGATATATTGATGCTCCAGCAGAGAGTCCTCAACGGATGAAATTCTTTCATCAGCTGCTTCCTCTTCATTTCAAAGGAACTTATTTGTTTTTCCCTTCAAATTAAGAACAGATTAAGAGTTCTTGATATTCAGTTTATAGCAAATAATTTGTTCTCGGTAGATTCATGTTGTAATTTAGCAACAGATGTCCAACACCATGTGGACATGTACTTTCACTCTGGGGGTTTTATTCCTGGTTTGGGTCCTTTAGTTCCAATGAAGAGACGTATTAATACACAGCAAATACAATGATCCTGCAGCAGGTTCAACATCTGGAATAAAGCCTGAAACCAGCAGCCTAACTGTGTGTTAGAACTGCAGGTTAATGCTCAGGGTTCACAGATCACATGTTCATCTATCGATGTGTGGGTGTATTATTCATGTGTCCACATTTGGTCGTGTAATCTGAACAGTTTCACACTGACTTTGCAATAAATACTTTGTTTTCAGAGTAGATTAAAAGGTTAAAAGTTTGTTCCAGTCTTGCAAAGATACAAACGTCTACATGTGTTAAATAAAAAGTAAGTAGATTTTTCCCTCAGTGTTATATTTAGACTTTTAAATGTCGTGGAATTTCACTTTTTTTGTTGTCAAAAGTAAAAAAGTGGAGGAAAACACAGACCCTAAACAGATGTTTATGATGTTTTAAAAACAAATAGAAGGTCATTTACGTATAATTACACGTATTAAAAGGAGCAATTTGTTGAGAGACGTTCTGAAATCTAGGTCATCCTGACTTTCTATTCAGGAATGTTCTGCAGAAGTTCAGTTTATCTATCTAATCTTTATCCTGAATCTAATCTAATAAAGTCAAATCCAAGTCACATCAGTCTTAAACAATCCCCAGAACCGGCTGAACATCTCCTCGGTGTAAGACCAGGAGAGGGACGGTGAGTTCATGAGTAATGGTGCTGACAGTGAAATAGTCAGTTGTGAGTGGTTAGAAATCTCCTTTAATCTGTGTTGTTGGGTTGTTTTATGTATTTTCCAGAAGACGACTTGCTGAGTCGGCATCCGATCTTTCCATGAACTCACATTCACATTCATGAACTCACAGGAACACAACGGAGCTGCACAGTTCAACCAGAGCTGGAGGGGCAGCGTGCCCTGCTCAAAGGAGCTTGACCTTGTTAATCTCCGTGAACCTTAAAAGATTTGTTCATGATGTTTTAAACACAGAGTTTCATGTGAGTGTAGTTTTCCTTTCCGTTAAAACACACCATAAAAATCTCACCCTTTTTTTTTCATCCGAAAGACCTGGAAAAATACATTTTAGCCCAAAGAAGTCAAATTAAAAGCAATAATTATATTTATATTAGGGCTGTCAATCAATTTAAATAGTTAATCACGATTAATCACACATTTTTTATCTGTTCAAAATGTACCTTAAAGGGAGATTAGTCAAGTATTTAATCCTTTTATCAACATGGGAGAGGACTAATATGCTGCTTTATGTAAATGTATGTATATATTTATTACTGGAAATCAATTAACAACACAAAACAATGACAGATATTGTCCAGAAACCCTCACAGGTACTGCATTTAGCATAAAACAATATGCTCAAATCATAACATGGCAAACTGCAGAACAACAACAGCTGTCAGTTAAATTAATGCTTGCCAAAAGGTTAATCTATCATAATATAATTTCCATTGTTTTTTTTCCCTCAGAATTGTTTGGTCCAACTGATGTCATGTGATATAATAAAAACTAATAAATAGTGTCTATATATATTTGTTTCTAAATAATAACCATGTGGTTTAAATATGTGCTTAATTTAGCTATAAAATAAGTCATAATCACAACCATCTGTTTACAGTTTTATATAACAATAACACATTTGGTTGAAAAATGTCCATCCAATAAAATCCATATTTGTCTAATTATCTAATAATTAATTAGTTTCGTATGAAACGTCAACAGAACCCAAAACAATAATCAACTCTTCCTGTCAACGTGCTGCAGAGAAACGCGGCTGAGTGGAGACGTGAACGTGGATCACCGACTCTACTGATGTGCCCTCGAGCAGAGCACATACACTATAGAGCACATACACATACTGTATAATAGTAGCTACGCTTCAGTTCATGGGTGTAACTGTACACGTATGAAGCGGGGTGGTGCTGACAGAGAGCACACGCAGCCATCACATTCCAGACACCTGACCTTTGACCTCTGGTGCAGCAGTAACAAGGAGCTGTTGACCTCTGACCCCAGAATGTCAATCAGACCCGAGTCTGTGAGGATGATCCACAGACTCACCCGTCAGTATGAGAACGGAGAATAAATAAAGATCAAATGTTTCCTCACCAACAGAAAGATGACTCACCAACGCAGCTCGGCTTGTTAGAAACTACAGTAATATTTACTTTAACTTTAAAGGTGTAAATGTACGTTATTTTGCCACCAGATAATCACTACACTGTAAAAAGTAAAACATGTTTTTACATTTTTTTTCAAGAAATTTTACTTTTTTTGTCTGCATTTCAAAATGACAGAAAAAAAATTAAAAATTACATGTTTCATTTGTGATTTATATGTAAATTGTCTTATTTTTTGTAATCACAATCGTAATTATCTGTATTTAAGCTTTTCTTGATCATTTTTAAAGATAATTATTCTGTTTTCTAGAGGTTTATGACTCTATTTTAAAAATGAATTTATGTTAGAAGAAAAGGATTTCATGAAATTCTAAAAATATTTGTTGTAAAAATACAGATTTTTTTGCAAAACCTCTGAGAGTTAATGTAAATTTTGGCTTTTGCAACGTAAAATGACATGTTTCATTTGTGATTTATATGTAAATGGTCTTAGATTTACGGTGTATTACTCTATTCTAACAATAAATATATTTTAAAAGTAAAATATTTCTTGTAAAATTACAGTAATAAAGGCTAATTATATAAAGCTAATTACTGTTTTTTGTTTTTTTACAGTTTATTTATGTTAATTAACGGACAGTATTTTTCCGTTTTTTAACAGACGTTTTCTGGCCCCCCTGCTGCCGGAAAGTTTCTGTTATTTTACACTTTTTTTTTTTACAGTGTACCATTAAATTAGTTCTTTACAGTTTCACTCTTGCTTCCAGTAAAAACTACAAAGACAGACTGTTGCTGTAAGTCTTTAATGGACGTGTGTTTAGCTGGATTACTGTACACACACAAAAAAATACTTTATATTTATATGAAACATTTCTACAGATTGTGTTGTTCTGATATCTATTTTTGGCTTTTTCTCTAATATTGTTTTATTTATGAAATATTAGGTTTTTTTTATTGGAATGAAAATGTTGTGAGAAGTTCTGAGGGGAAATGTTTTTGTGTGTTGTTTTTTTTTTTTATCCCAATATGGAAAGTAGCTGCAGCTGTCAGATAAAATGTGCAGTATTTTCCTCTGAAATGTAATAAAGTAGAGGTCGCATAAAATGGAAACAGTTGAGTAAATGTACTTATTACTTTCCACCACTGCTGACATGCATTAGTGGGACCATTCATGTGGAATCTGACTGTTTATATCACAACGTATTAACGTTTAATTATACAATATGATCAGAGTTACACAGAGGCTCAGTCACGGGGGGTCATCTGCTCTCTGTCTGTCGTAACTTAAACACTGAACAGTGAACAGTCAAAGGTTTTTAACAGCAGGACAGAAAAACCCAGACTCAGAGTGTTTTCCTGCTCCTGAACACTTTCAATAAAAACGAACTCTCCATGGAGACCGAAGCTCCAAAACAACCTCAGAAACACACAGAAACACACAGAAACACACTACCTGTTCAGAAGCATGTGGTCTGACTCATGGTTCAGATTATTCCGTGTTTGACCACACTGTTACTGTTACTGTTACTGGACGGGAGTTTCAGGTTAATGCTCAAATGTCAGTGTGGATAAATTCCTACTAAAAGTCAGGAAAAGATCCTCAGAACAGGAAAACATCTTGAAATGTGACTGATTTAATTTATGGTGCCTGTTCATGGTTCTGTGGATTTAAAAAACATCCCCCCCACTAAAACAATAATACCAAAGTTTTACTTTGAGAGCTCATAAGAAGCAGCTAATTTGCATTTACTTCCCAAATTTATACTTTACTTAGATGTCAAAAAAAATGTCCATAGAAAAAAATGTCAAAAAAAATGTCAAAAAAAAGTCTGAAAGATGTTAAAAAAAAAAAAGTCCATAGAAAAAAAGTCTGAAAAAAAAGTCTGAAAAATGTCAAAAAAAATGTCGGAAGAAATAAAGTCGGAAACAAAATTCCATAGAAAAAAAGTCCATAGAAAAAAAAGTCCATAGAAAAAAAGTCTGAAAAATGTAAAAAAAAAAACGTGTATATTTTCTTAACAACTTTCAGATGTGTGGGGACACAAAAACTGTGTGAAAATCAGTTTAAACTGATGTGTTTCTCTAAACACAATGAGCCTTAACTTTGACCAATACAACTTTAATGTAACTTTCACCATCACTGTCACTGTTTATTCTTTTATTATGATTTGTGGGTATTTTATGTCGTTATTGGTTAACCAAGTAGAGAAGTTCTAGCCCGTCTCTCAATAACTTGAGCCCATTTTGGTTCATACCGAAAATATGAATCTTTTCCAGGCTGCATAGTTCGGGGTTCTTTAAACAAAACAAAAACAAAAGAAAAGAAAAAAGAATAGAAAAGAAACAAAAAGAAATTAAATTAAATTAAAGAAAAAAGAAAAAGGAAAAAGGAAAAGAAAAAGAAAAAGAAAAAGAAAAGAAAAGAAATTGAAAGAAACAAAAGAAAAGAAACAAAATTAAATTAAATTAAATAAAAAAGAAAAGAAAAGAAAAGAAAAAGAAATGAGCGTAGCTGCTGGTAGATTCTGTGTTATGAAGTGAAAACTGTCCTCGTGATTAAACTGTTATACAACAACACAATGACACATTTCACCAGTTCAGTCCAGGATGGATTCCTCACCATTAGACACCAGTTACTGAGATGAAACTATGAAATCTGACTCATTTCCAGACATTTAACTCGCTGCTGCATAGCTGAGTTTTTGTTGGCAGAAGTTTCAGTTTGTGGAGAATTCACTGGAAGATTTTTTCCAAATGGGATAAAATAAACAAATTGTCATCATACAGTAACTTCTCCTCACAAACAAACCAACATTTCTCCTCTGAAACCTGTCGTCGTCGTCGTCATCGTCGTCGTCGTCGTCGTCGTCGTCGCTGGACGACTAAACCTCAGACTGTGACTTCTAAACTCTCTGATTTAGTCCACATGTGACGCAGGTTGCTGCTGAGAGCAGGATCACACGTCGCTCATGATGAGTTTTCCCAGCTAAAGTGTGAAACGTTTGTTTTCATGTGTTTGAGATTAGATCATAGATCAGATAAGAGAGATCTGAGGGAAACACTGAAATTAAAAAATTAAGAAAAAGGAAATTGCAGCGACGTGTTTGTTGTGTTTTTTCCAACATGTGTGTGAAAGGAGGATGAAAGGAGGATGAAAGGAGGATAAAGATGCTTCAGTCATTGGTTTCATGTGTTCACTTAATGTGTTCATTAGTCTGTGTGCTGCCAGTCTGTCAGCATTAACAAACAGTTACCAGATGGCACAAAACAGTGTGGTCAACCTCTGAGCACTATACTGTAGATACATGACCTGGTGAAATGGACTATTATATAAACAGAGATGTGAAGTGGAACAAGTTATTAAAGGTGTCCAGGATGTAAAAGTCTTGTTTATTTTCTCTGACTGAAAATGACTGGCAGCTCCTCAATATGTAGGATGAAACCTGCCAGATTCAAAAATAAATAATAAATAAATAAATAAATAAATAAATAAATAAATAAATAAATAAATAAATAAATAAATAAATAAATAAATAAATAAATAAATAAATAAATAAATAAATAAATAAATAAATGTCATTCAATGTAACAAAATATAAAAAATAAATGTACCCATTAATTAATTGATATTTCTGTTTTAATTTGCTACATTATTTATTTATCTTTGTATTAATTCCCTTATTTATTTACGCTTCTGTTTAATTTTCTCTTTTATTTATATATTTTTTTTATTCATTTTTAAATGTATTTATAAATTACAGAAATAAATATGTTTTGAAGAAATTAATAAGGAGTGAAATGCAAAGGGAAAATCATGCAGAAATAAACAAATAAATACAAAAATACATTTAAAAATAAATATAAAATAAATTAAAACTTAATGCAAAAAAACAGCCCTAAATATAACATATATTATTCTGCATAATGAGCACTTTTACTCTTGGAACTGCAAGTACATTTTGATGCTGAAACTTTTGTACTTTTACTTTTAGTATGATTTTGAATGCAGGACTTTTACTTGTGACTTTTACTTTTACTTGTTTACTTGGATTTTTGACAGTCCCAGTCTCTGTAAAACTAAACAGTAGTTAGATTAAATGTTCCCTCTTCAAATGTTGCTTTACTTACATCTGCACAATCCAGTTGAGCTTCTGGTTACATGATACTCTAAAGTATTTCTACCTTCCAGAACAAGTGACTCAGCTTTTTCTTGGGGTTCATTCAAGGTTTCGTTTAATTTTCCCCCTTCTGAGGCTCCAGAAACCTCCAGACGGACTTTATCAGACACGGACTTTATCAGACACGGACTTTATCAGCTGCATCAGCAGAGAGGAGAGATAAGACTCTCTGACCAGCAGTCACCCGAAGCTTTGGCTCAAACTATTAAAGTCTAAATC